>NW_006400114.1:337370-355010 GCF_000299155.1 Elephantulus edwardii
AGTAGGCCAGGTGGTTTTCCTCCAGATTTCTTGGCACAGCTTGGTAAGTACATCCAGGGCAATATGTCAATGGGTATGCCATCAATTTATGGGGCCTTCCCACCCCAATTCTCAGAGCAGCTTGAACTACCTCCTGCATCATTGCAGGCTCTTGCTCATAAGTTGTTTCATGACCTGCAAACATTGTATTTTCCTTTTCCTGTCCACGGGAGCCTTCCCTGATCCCAGTACTCAACTGAACATCCTGAGCAGAAAGAAAGACAAAACTGAAAAAGCAGGGTTCCAAGGAGGAGATGTCTGCATGCAGTTTGACTTTCTGTTACTTAAACAGAATAAGCAACTGAGCTTACTCTGAACATAGCACAGCTATGGGGTACCTCATCCTCAATCCTGTGCCATCTTTGTTCACACTCGCTGATATCCCTCTTCACAGAAAGCACCAGATTCTCCTCTTATGGAGTCAACAGGAACTAACTGCCTGCACATGTCAGAAGAGTGGGAAACACATAGAACATGACTTCCTAGGACTGATATTGGTGGTTGTGGTTGTGGTGGTGGTGGTGGTTGTTGTTAGGTGCCATGGAGTCAAGTACAATTCATAGGAACCCTATGAACAACAGATTTAAATCCTGACCTATCCTGTTCCATTCTCACAATCTCTGACACATTCAAACTCATTACTGCAGTCACTGTTATCAACCCCGTCGGTTGAGAGTCTTTTCTACTGTCCCTCCACATACCTAAACATGATGTCCCTCTCCAAGGAATAGCCTTTCCTTGAAACCAAATGCCCAAAATATGTGAGATGAAGGTATCACATTTACCTAGTAAAATAATTAAGTCAAGGACCCGCCACTGAACCATCACAGAGTGTAGAAGAGAATTGAGGTTCCTGGACATGCCACTCCACAGATGCATGACAGTAGACTAAAGAAACATTGCTTACATGATGCCCCTTGTCTTGCATCACTTCTGAGACAAAGGAGAACAATAGACTTCAGGATACAAGACATCAGGATACAGTGACATCCCAATCATGTTGCACAGGAATACTAACATCACTGGGGAGTGGAAAGATAGTGGGTGGATAGATATGGGTGGAGGCCTGAGTCATCACACTAGTATTGATTTTGGAGGGAAAATGAAGGAATTGATCTGGATGCTGGAAGACAGGAGTGGAGGTGGAATAAGACACATACCCCTAAGGGGGTGGCAGGTGGGACCAAAACCTGATCTGTCACTTAAATAATGAGAACATTGTCTTATCTGCTCCTTTGGGCAAAATTCTTTTCTGTTGAATCTTGAGTTAGAGCTGAGCAACTAAATTAAGACAGACTAGAGAGAAGGATTGACCATCCACTATGAATATAGCAATCCTCAGAAAACTATGTACAATAGAGCACACTTAGAGTAGACCAGCAGATATGTCACCAGAAGCAGAACCTTCTTACTTGGAATCACAAAAGAGAAGGGACAGCTGCAAACAGACACTACTGATTGGAACATGGGATGTGAGAAGTATGAATATGGAAAGTTGGAGATTGTTGAGGGAAAAAATAGAATGCATAACTATTGACATACTAGGCATTAGTGAAATGAAATGGGTTGGCATAGGATATTTTGAATCAGATAATCATATGATCTACTACAATGGAAATGAAAAGTTGAGGAAAAAATGGAGTCACTTTAATTATCAAAAAGACTATCTCTAGATCCATCTTAAAATACACTTTTGTGAGTGACAAGATAATATCCACATGCATGCAAGGAAGAACTTACCACTATCATTCAAATAGATGCACCAACAACCAGGGCAAAAAGGAGGAAATAGATGACTTCTACTAACTTTTGCATTCAGAAATTGATTGAACATGCAACCAAAATATTTTGAAAGTAATTCTGTCTCCATACCTTTTCAATCTGTATGCAGAACAGATTATCCGAGACGCTGGGCTATACGAAGAGGAATGTGGAATCAGGATTGGTGGAAGAATCATCAACAACCTGCATTATGCAGATGACACAACCCTGCTTGCTGAAACTGAGAAGGACCTGAAGCACTTGCTGCAGAAGATCAAGGACTACAGCCTCCAATATGGACTGAAGATAAATGTCAAGAAAACAAAGATTCTAACCACTGGGCCAATTGGCAGCATCAGCATGGATGGTGAGGAGATTGAGATAGTTAACAGTTTTAATTTACTTGGCTACACAATCAACGCTCTTGGTAACAGCAGCCAGGAAATCAGGAGACGAATTGCATTGGGAAAGTCGGTTGTGAGGGATCTCTCAAGAGTACTGAAGAGCAACGATGTCAGGCTGGAGACTAAGGTGCGCCTGATCCGGGCTATAGTCTTCGCAGTTATGTGTTATGCATCAGAGAGTTGGACAGTGAATGGGGCTGATAGAAAGAGGATTGATGCCTTTGAGCTGTGGTGCTGGAGAAGAGTGTTGAATATACCATGGACTGCTAGGAGAACAAACAGGTTTGTCCTGGAGAGGGTGAGGCCAGAGTGTTCCCTGGAGTCTAGGATTCTGAAGCTTCGTCTGACATATTTTGGGCATGTTGCAAGGAGGGACTGGTCCTTGGAAAGGGACATCATGTTTGGCAGAGTGGAGGGGAAGTGAAGGAGAGGAAGACCTTTAGTGAGATGGATCGATTCTGTGACTGGAGCGGTGGGAATAAGTGCGCTTGAGATGGCTAGGTTGGCACAGGATAGAACAGCATTTAGAGCTCTTGTGCATAGGGTCGATATGAGTTGCAAGCGACTCGATGGCACATAACAACAACAACAACAAGAAGGAATAATTGGAATGCAAAAGTTGGGAATAGGGAAGAAGGGTCAGTAGTCACAAAGTATGGACTTGATGACAGAAATGAAGCTAAAGACAGAATGATAGAATCCTGTATAACCAAGGACCTATTCATTGCAAATAAACAAAGAAACACCTTTTATAAGAAACATAAACAGCAATTATACACATTGACTTCACCTGATGATCTACTCAGGCATCAGATTGACTATATCTGGGGGTGGGGGGGACGTTGGAGAAGCTCAATATGAGCTGTGAAAACTAGACCAGGTGCTGATTGTGGAACATACCATCAACTTCTCATACATAAGTTCAAAGTGAAGTGAAAGAAAATCAAATGAAATAAAATCAAATCAAATCCACAAGAACCAAAGTTAGAGCCTGAGTCTATCCCACCTGAATTTAAGACCATCTCAGGAATAGGTTTGAAGCCCTGAGCACTAATGAGAGAAGACTAAATGAGATGTGGGATCATATCAAGAGTGCAAATAGTCACTACAAAGATAAAGAAAAGACCAAGATGTATGTGAGAAGATATTCTTAATATTGCACTATAATGCTCAGAAGCCAAAGCAAAGGGAAGAAATCAAGAAGTTAAGGATTTTAACAGAAGATTTTAAAAGGCTGTACGGGAAGACAAAGCAAAGTATTATAATGAAATGTGCAAGCTGGAAAAACAAAAGGGCTGAACTCACTCAGCATTTCTTAAACTGAAGAAACTAAAGAACAAGTTCAAGCCTCAAATTGCAATACCTAAGGATGCTGAAGGCAGAATGTTGAATGACCCAGGAGGTATAAAAAAAAAAAAGAAAAAAAAACTTTAAACAAAAAAAAAATGAAAGGAGTACACAGAGGCACTATACCAAAAAGAATTTGCTGACACAAAAAAAATTTCAAGACATAACATATAATTCAAAGTCTGTGGTGATGAAAGAGGAATTTCAGGCTACTCTGAAGGAACTGGCAAAATACAAGGCCCCAGGAATTATGAAATACCAATTGACATATTTCAGAAAACAGGTGCTGCTCTGGACACACTTAATAAGTTATGCCAAGAAATCTTGAGGACAACTACCTGGCCAACTGACTGGAAGAGATCTGTGTTTATTCTCATTCAAAAAAAAATATCGCTTCTTGGCCTTTTGGCTAAGATCAAGTGCAAAAATTTAAAAAAAAAGGTGACCAAACAAAGTGTGGGAATTGTCAACCAATATCACTAATATTACACTCAAGCAAGATCCTAATGAAGATTATTCAGAAACCTGGAACAGCTGAGAAATGCCAGCTGTGCAGGCTACATTTAAGAGGCCATGGCACTAGGAACATCATAGCCAACATTAGATGGATCTTGGCTGAAGGCAGAGAGTGCCAGAGGAATGTCTGTGTTTCATTGACTATGCAAAGACATTTGACTGTATGAATCACAATAAATTGTGGCTAACCTTGAGAAAAATGGGAATCCCAGAACATTTAACTATGCCCATGCAAAACCTGTACTTAGACCAGGAAGCAGTTGTCAGAACAGAGCAGGAAACACTGCATGGTTCAGGATCAGAAAAGGTGTACATAAGGGATGACACATACATTTCCTGATACCTTTTCAATATCTTTTCATATCTTTTGAATCTATATGCAGAATAGATCATTAAGGAAGCTGGACTTTATGAGGAGAAATGGGGCATCAAGATTGAAGGAAGTTTCATCAACAATCTTCATTATGCAGATGATACAACCTTGCTTCCTGAAACTGAGTAGGACATGAGATATTTACTGCAGAAAGTCAAAGACTGTAGTCTTCAATATGCATTGAAGCTCAATATAAAAAAATAATCAAATAAATATTACCACTGGGTTGATTGGCAGTTCCATGATGAACAGAGAATAGATTAAGATTGTTGATAAATTCCGTTTACCTGGTTCCACAGCCAGCACTCTTGGCCCAGCAGTCAAGAAATCAGAAGAATTGCATTGGGAAAGTCAGCTGTCAGGGACTTTTCTAGAGGACTAAAGAGCAACAGTGTCAGTCTGAAGACTACGTGATCCAGGCCGTGGTCTTTGCAATTACTTGTTATGCATCAGAGAGCTGAACAATAACTAGGGATAACAGAAGAAGGATCAAGGCCTTTGGGTTGTGGTGCTGGATAAGAGTGTTGAACATATTGAGGTTAAACATACCAAGATAACAAACAGGTCTGTCCTAGAGGATAAAATCAATTTGCTCCCTGGAGGCAAGGATTTTGAGGCTCTGTCTCAAATACTTTTGGAATGTGGCCAGGAAAGACCAGTCCTTGGAGAGGTACATCATGCTTGGAGGGTTGGATGGACAGCACAGGAGAGGAAGATCCAGGATGAGATGGTTTGACTCAGTGACTGGAGCAATGGGATTAGGTCTGTTGAAGGAAATAAGAATGGCTCAGGATAGGGCAGCTTTCAGAACTAACATATACAGGGTCACTAGGTCACACAGATGGCGCAATGGCACATAACAATAACAGCAACGACAACAGGTGTTACAAGATCTAAATCCCTTGCCTGGATTGGGACATTGCTGAACTGAGGTCTGTCTTGAGGTTTCACTTAATAGTATGCCTTTGCTTGCCTCACCTCTTTCCTGCTCCAATGAACGTTTCAATGAATCACTTCCATACAAACCCTTAACTAAGGCTATGCTTAAAAAAAAAAACCCACACAAAAAACCCTGCATTACGTAGAACACTACTGAAAATGATTCCAGAAGTCACCTTCCTTATGGTGAGGATTTGGAGCTGGATCATTCTGATAAAATGGCAAAAGGAGCTCACATTTGATATGAGGTGGTGACTCCTGGTTGTTGAAGCAGGAAAACTCCTGAGATTGTTCCCTTGTCCTGGGTTGGATAGAAGATAAGTGAGAGGAATTCTCTGGCCTGAGCACATTGTGTGACATACCAGTAGTATGAGAATTGTCATTATAAGGGCTTTGAATTGCCACAAAAGAGTTGTAGAATTACAATGGCAAGCCTGCATCAATGACTCCCTCCTCAGGAAAAGAGTACTTGAGATCTTGCAGCAGTATTAAAAGATACTCACCCAAGTAGATATACGCACACTCATGTTTAATGTGGTTTTGTTCACAATAGCAAAAAGTTGGAAACAACCTAAGTGCCCATCAACAAACTAATGGATAGAGAAGCTGTGGTATATTCACACAAGGAAATATTATTCAGCACTGAAAAATAAAGGACTAATGAAATATTATACAAAATGGGTGACCATGGAGTACATTATGTTGAGTGAACTATCTCAGTCATAAAAAGACAAATACTGCATAATACCACTGTTATAAAACAGAACTGATATAGGGGCTCTGGGGAAACTAAGAAATAATGTACATGGCATTGAAGTAGATGAGGGAGATAACTGTATAAAATGAATATGCTGCTGCTGTTGTTGTTGTTGTTACATGTTGTCAAATCACTTGCGACTCATAGCAACCCTATGTACAACAGCACTAAACCCTTCTCTATCCCTTGCCAATCTTATTGACTCCAACACGCCTATCCCCATTACCCCAGTGACTGAATCAATCGATCTCATCGAGGGTCTTCCTCTCCTGCACTGTCCCTCCACCCTCCCAAGCATGAAGTTTCTCTCTAAGGACTGATTCCACCTTGCAATATGTCCAAAGTATATCAGACTAAACTTCAGAATCCTTGCCTCTAAGGAGCAGCCTGGCTTCATCCTCTCCAGGATGAACTTGTTTGTTCTCCTAGCAGTCCATGGTGTACCAAGTAATTGCAAAGACGATGGCCTGTATCAGAGCACCTTAGTCTCCAGACTGACATCATTGCTTTTCAGTACCTTGGAGAGGTCTCTAAGAGCAGACTTTCCCAGTGCAATTTGTCTTATAATTTCCTGGCTGCTGGTGCCAAGACTGTTGGTTGTATAGTCAATCAAACTGAAGTTGTCAACAACCTCAATCTCAATCTCTTTCATCCATAATGATGTTGCCAATCGGTCCAGTGGTGAGAATCTTTGTTTTCTTGATGCTGAGCTTCAATCCATATTGAAGGGTGCAGTCCTTGACCCTCCGCAGCAAATACTTCAGGTCCTCCTCAGTTTCAGCAAGCAGGGTTGTGTCATCTGCATTATACAGATTGCTGATGAGTCTACTTTCAATCCTGATGCCACTCTTCTTCCCATAGAGCCCAGTCTCTTGGATAATCTTTTCACATGGTATTATTGGCATGACAAAAGTCCAGAATAAGAGTTGCATAGTAAAATGGTCTTGGGTGGGTGTGGGGGACTATATAACAGTGAAAGAACTTTTTTCCAAAGGAAAAAATTGAACTGGAGGTGATGGGGGACAGGAAGAAAAATGTGCAAAAATGAATGAATGGAAAATAAAGTTCTTTATAAATTTTCATTAAACTATAAAAAGTGAATGGCAGGAGTTGAAATGTTTAAGGAAAATTAGTTCATTCTATCATCTTATCACTTTCTGAATACTGCTGGATACTTAAAAATGTACAATAATAATAAAAAAGAAAGATACACCTAGAGCCAAGAATAAGCTGAGAATGTGAAAATACCTGAGACTGTGTGCCCAGAGCTCCATGCAAAAGAGAATGACAAAGGTGTTATTGTTAGGTGTCAATGAGTTGGTCGGCTTCCTAGCTGCCCTATATACAACAGAACGTAGCACATTGCATCATCCTTACAACCTTTGCCTGCTTAAGTCCATTGTTGCAGCACCGAGGATCTTCCTCTTTGCTGATTACCCTCATTTTCCAAGAATACTGTCTTCTAGAAACTGATATATTCTGATAATCTGCCAAATTAAGTGAGACAGTCTCTCCCCTTTACTTCTGAGGAGCATTCTGGCTATACTTCTTTCTCCCAAGGCAGATTTGTTTGTTCTTTAGGCAGTCAATATTCTTTGCCAACTGAAATATAAATCCATCAATTTTTTTGTATATTCCTTATTTTTGTCCAACTTTTGCATGAACATTGAGTAATTGAAAATAGCCTAGCTTGGATCAAGCACATTCTAGTTTTCAAAGTAATTTCTTTGCTTTTAAAAAGATTTTTGTATTTTATTTTCCCAATGAAATACATTGTTTTATTTCTTAACAGCTGCTTCCATGTATTTAAGATGAGTGTCTTTGATCTTTTCATAAATGCTTCACGTCCTCTTCACTTTTAACAAGTAAGGTTGTATAATTTACCCCTCAAGGGTTGTTGATGACTCTTCTTCCAAGCCTAATGCCACATTCTTCTTAGCGTAGTTCAGATTATTGCATTTGCCTAGCACACAGATTGGATAATTATGGTAAAAGAACATAATATAGAAACAACAACAACAACATACCTTTCTTGATTAAAATAATACATTAACCCCTTGTTTTGTTTAAATTACTGCTTCTTGGTCATTGAGTACAATTTGGTGTTCTGGAATTCTTATCCTTCTTAATGTTATCTGTAGTTTGCTATGACACACATACTTGAATTCTTTTGCATAATCAATAAAATGCAGACAAGCATCATTTTTTCAGATTTTTCTTTAAGCAAGTAAATTTATTAGCAAGAAAAAATTTTGTCAGCTCATTTCTGACCAAAAAGTACATAATTAATAAAGAATAATAAATTGGTCACTTAATTAATACAGCATACCTAGAGTTGCTATAATCAAGGATGCTTTAGGCAGAATATTAAATGATCCAGGAGGTATTAAAACAAGATGGAAAGAATATACTGAGTCAATGTATCGAAAGGAATTGGTAGATACAGAAGAATTTAATGAAATAACATTTGAGCAAGAGCCTATGGTGATGAAGGAAGAAGTTCAAGCTGCTTTGAAGGAAATAGCAAAAAATAAGACCCCCGGAATAGACAGTATACAAATTGACATATTTCAGCTAACAGATGCTGCCCTGGATGTGCTCACCAAGTGTGCCAAGAAATCTGGAGAACAACCACTTGGCCAACTGACTGGAAGAGATCTATATTTGTTCCCATTCCAAAGAAGGGTGACCCAACTAAGTGCGGAAACTACAGAACAATATCATTGTTTTCGCATGCAAGCAAGATTCTACTGAAGATTATCCAAAAATGACTGGAACAGCACATCAGCAGAGAACTGCCAAAAGTCCAAGCTGGGTTTAGAAGAGGTCGTGGTACTAGGGATATTGTAGCTGATGTTAGATGGATCTTAGCTGAAAGCAGGGAATACCAGAAGAATGTCTGTGTTTCATTGATTATGCAAAGGCATTTGACTGTGTGGATCATAACAAACTGTGGCTGACTCAGAGAAGAATGGGAATCCCAGAACATTTAATCATGCTAATGTGAAACATGTATTTGGACCAAGAGGCAGTCATCAGAACAGAGCAGGGTAACACTGCATGGTTCAAAATTGGAAGGGTGTATGCCAGGGATGTGTCCTATCTCCATACCTTTTCAGCCTGTATGCAGAGCAGATTATCCGAGAGGCTGGGCTCTATGAGGAGAAGGGTGGCTTCAGGATTGGTGGAAGATCTATTAACAATCTGCATTATGCAGATGACACAACCCTCCTTGCTGAAACTGAGGAGGACCTCATGCACTTGCTGCAGAGGGTCAAGGACTGTAGCCTTCAGTATGGACTGAGGCTCAATGTCAAGAAGACAAAGATTCTCACCACTGGACCAATTGGTAGCATCAGGATGGACCTCTCTAAAGTACTCAAGAGCTGGAGACTAAGGTGCACCTGATACAGGCCATGGTCTTTGCAATCACTTGTTATACATCAGAGAGCTGGACAATGACTAGGGAGGATAGAAGGAGAATTGATTCCTTTGAGCTGTGGTGCTGGAAAAGAGTATTCAATGTACCATGGACTGCCATAGAGCAGGGTTTAGGGCTGCTGTACATAGGGTGGCTATGAGTCACAAACGACTCGACGGCACATAACAATAACAACCTCAAGCAGTTACAACTAAAATAAAAGTGGGGGTTTTGTTTATTTTAAAAGCATCAAAAATAACAAGTAATATATTTTAAGTGTGTGTGTGTGTGTGTTGCTGTTGTTGTTGTTAAGTGCTTTGGAGTCACAGACAACTCACAGCAACCCTATGAATTAAAGACCTGAACACTTGTATAACTTTCATTGTTTCTCCACATTCATAGTTTCCAGAGGCAAGCTATTTCGGAAGTGGATGCCACTCCTATCAGGAAACTCCACCAAACAATGTCCACCATGAGTTTTCTTGTTAGTCTTGGATTGTAAGGTGGGGAAACTTTCAGTAAGCAGCTGAGTCATGGTTACAATGGCATAAGATTGTTGACAGAGTAAGAATCACATTGCCACCTCCACCTCTCAGCTTTACCACATTGGCTGCATGCTGCATGGGATTGGGGGTTATACTTGACTTCTGGATGGGGACTGGTTTGATGGGGACCAATTTCTGACTGAATGGTGAGAGAGTGATGATTGCTTGATTGGTGTCAAGGATGATCTGGATCTGGTTAGTGAAATTGGGCTGCACATGGATGGTCTGAAACCACTAGCCTGAATCTGCAGAACTGTCTAGTACTGGATATTTACATTGGATTGGCTCCCTTGTTGATCATGGTGAGATTTTGGATAGTGAATACCAGCTGCCCTTCAGAATAGGACATGCTCAGATGTAACCCCTGAATCTGAAGGATAAGATTCCAAAGCTATTCTTGTGAGACTGACAGGGAGCAGGGCAGTTGGATGGGGATGAGTTTCCTAGGAGTGGGCTGAGGGGGTGAGCAGAAGGTGTCACAGCAGCTTCAATAGCTGTGGGACCAATTTTTCTATATGTTGCAGCAAGTAGGGCTAAAGGAAATAGTTGGGAGTCCTGGGTAGTGGAAGCAGCGGGCAGCCATGATGGTAAAAGAGTCATCAGAGACAAGCATCATTGTGATATGCTCTGCTTTTGACCAAGATATATCCAATTATGACAGATGGAGGAAAGATTGAAACTGTCAGTCAATTCACCTTACTTGGATGCATACTCAATACACTTGGTACCAGCAGCCAGGAGGCAAGGAAGCATATTGCATTTGGAAAGTCTGCAATCAAAGACCTCTCCCAATTACTGAGAAGCAACAATGTCATTTGAGGCCTAAGGTGAGCCTGATTCAGGTCATGGTTTTTTTCAATCACTTGCTATGCTACTGAGAGCTGACAATGAATAAAGATAATAGAAAAAGAATTGATGGCTTTGAGTTGTGATATTGGAGAAGAGTACTGAGTATCCTATAGACTGGCAAAGAAACAAACAATAAGTCTTGGAGAAAGTACAGCCAGAGTGCTCCTTGGAGGCAAAGAAAACAAAGCTTCATCTCACATACTTGGACATGTTGCTAGAAGAGGCTGTTCCTTGGAGAGGGACACTATGCTTAGAAACGTGGAGGGTGGGCAAAAGAGAGGGAGGCCTTCAATCAGATGGATTGACACAGTGAACTGCTGAGATGGGCTGAGTACATCAGAAATTATGAGGATGGTACAGAATAGGACAGAGTTCAGATGTGTTTTTCATAGGCTCACTATAAGTCATACTTGACTCAGTGGCATCTAACAACAACAACATATCCTCATCTAAATCCTGTCTGAATTTCTGGCACTTTCTTGTGCTACTTACTCCAAACATTTGAATTATCTTCAGTAAACTTCTACTTCTGTATAATATTGTTGTTGTTATGTGCTGCTGAGTCACCTGTAACTCATAGTGACCCTATGTACAACAGCCCTAAACCCTGCTCTATCCTGTGCCAATCTTATTGTCTCTGACACACCTAACCCCAGTTACTGAATCAATCCATCTAATTGAGAGTTTTCCTCTTCTGCACTGTTTCTCCACCCTCCCAAGCATGACATCCCTCTCCAAGGACTGGTTCCTCCTTGCAACATGTCCAAAGTGTGTCAGATGAAGCTTCAGAATCCTTGCCTCCAAGGAGCATCTTGGTCTAATCCTATCTAGGACGAGCCTGTTTGTTCTCTTAGCAGTCCATGGTATATTCAACACTCTTCTTCAACACCACAGCTCAAAGGCATCAATTCTCTGTCATCCCTAGTCATTATCCAGCTCTCCAATGTATGGGAAGCCAATACTAAATATTTGTAATAAACCAAAGGCTATTTCAGGATGGAATTCATCCTGAGGCACTAAGGCAATCCTTAAGGGTTTACCAGATTTGTGCATTGTATTTGCTGATCTCTCCTTCCTAAGTCAAGGGGAAGATTTTCAATAGAAAGATCTTGGCTTAATTTGCATTGAATTCTCTTTGTGATTTACTTCCTGATAATTTTCAATAAAGATACAGGGAAGCTAAATTTGGCCCTTCAGTCAGAAATGCTGGTCCCCTGTTTTTATGTTCTCTGTTCTATCTCATTCTTGGTTATCTGTCTCAAGAGGGACGTCATTTTTGGGAGAGTGGAGAGGAAGACCTTTGATGAGATGGATTGATTTTGTGACTGAGGTGGTGGGAGTGAGTGTGTCAGAGATGGTGAGGTTGACACAGGATAGAGCAGGGTTTAGGGCTCTTGTACATAGGGCCGCTATGAGTTGTAAGTGACTCAGTGGCACATAACAACAACTTTACCCTTGGTCTGCAACACCAATTCATAGCAAGTGTTTGCAAAGACCATAGCCTGTATCAGACCCACCTTAGTCTCCAGACTGACAACATTGCTCTTAAATACTTTGGAGAGGTATAGTGCTCAATAATTCTACATTCTTTTGATAATCATTTTCCCCCTGCACACTGAGCACAAATATTAATCTATCCTCGTCAGTTGGCCAGGCAAATATCTTCCAAATTTCTTGGCATAGATGAGCAAGCACTTCTGTTAAACGAATGTTGCATTAATTTGTTACAATATCTCAATCTCTTCACCATCCATCCTGATGTTGCCATTTGGTCCTGTGGTGAGAACCTTTGTCTTCTTGGTATTGAGCCTCAATCCGTACTGAAGACTGCAGTCCTTGATCCTCTGCAGCAAGCATTTCAGGTCCTCCACAGTTTCACCAAGCAGGATTGTGTCATCTGCATAATACAGGTTGTTAATAGATCTTCTACCAATCCTGACGCCACACTTGTCCTCATAGAGCTCAGCCTCTAGGATAATCTGTTCCGCATAGAGGTTGAAAAGGTATGGAGATAGGACACATCCCTGGCATACACCTGTCCCAATTTTGAACCATGCAGTGTTTCCTTGCTCTGCTCTGACAACTTCCTCTTGGTCCAAGTATATGTTTCCCATTAGAACGATCAAGTGTTCTGGGATTCCCGTTCTTCTCAAAGTCAGCCACAGTTTGTTATGATCCACACAGTCAAGTGTCTTTGCATAATCAATGAAACACAGATAGACATTCTTCTGGTATTCCCTGCTTTCAGCTATTTTGGCAGTTCTCTGTTGATGTGCTGTTCCAGTCATTTTTGGATAATCTTCAGTAGAATCTTGCTTGCATGTGAAAACAATGATATTGTTCTGTAGTTTCTGCACTTAGTTGGGTCACCCTTCTTTGGAATGAGAACAAATATAGATCTCTTCCAGTCAGTTGGCCAAGTGGTTGTTCTCCAGATTTCTTGGCACAACTTGGTGAGCACATCCAGGGCAGCATCTGTTAGCTGAAATACTTCAATTTGTATACCATCTATTCCTGGGGCCTTATTTTTTGCTATTTCCTTCAAAGTAACTTGAATTTCTTCCTTCATCACCATAGGCTCTTGCTGATATGTTATTTCATTAAATTCTTCTGTATATGCCAATTCCTTTTGATACAATGACTCAGTATCAAATGACTTCCATCTTGATTTAATACCTCCTGAATCATTTAATATTCTGCCTAAAGCATCCTTGATTATTGCAACTTGAGGTTTGAATTTGTTCTTCAGTTCCTTGAGCTTAAGAAATGCTGAACGAGTTCGGCCCTTTTGATTTTACGACTCTAGCTGCTCGGCTCCATAGTCAACACTCTTGGCACCAGCAGTCAGGAAATCAAAAAACATATAGCAATGGGAAAGTCTGCTGTTAAGGACCTCTCTAAAGTGCTCAGGAGCAACGATGGCTCTCTGGAGACTAAGGTGCGCCAGATACAGGCCATGGTCTTTGCAATCGCTTGTTATGCATCAGAGAGTTGGACAACAACTAGGGATGACAGAAGGAGAGTTGATGCCTTTGAGCTGTGGTGTTGGAGAAGAGTACTGAATGTACCATGGACTGCCAGGAAAACAAACAGATTCATCGTAGAGAGGATTAAACCAAGCTACTCCTTGGAGGCAAGGATTCTCGGGCTTCGTCTGACATACTTTGGACATGTTGCCAGGAGGGACGGGTCCTTGAAGAGGGACATCATGCTTGGGAGGGTGGAGGGACAGCGCAGGAGGGGAAGACCCTCTATGAGATGGATTAATTCGGTGACTGGGGTAATCTTGGGAGGGTGGAGGGACAGCGCAGGAGGGGAAGACCCTCTATGAGATGGATTAATTCGGTGACTGGGGTAATCGGGATGGGTGTGTCAGAGGCAGTGCGGTTGACGCAGGATAGAGCAGGGTGTAGAGCTGTTGTGCATAGGATCGCTATGAGTCACAAACGACTCGACGGCACATAACAACAACAACAACAGCTTCTCGCACATTTCATTGTAATATATTGCTTTGTCATTCTGTGCTGCCTTTTGGAATCTTCTGTTCACCTCTTTAGTATCTTGAATTCTTCATTGTGGTTTGGCAATGATAGTATTTGATAATTTCCACATTCTATTGGATCACCTTTCTTGGGAATGGGAACAAATGTCAACCTCTTCTAATCCTTTGGCCAGACAGCTGTCCTCCAAATTTCCTGGCATAGACTAGTGAGTGCATCCAAGGCTGCATCCAGCTTGTACTTCCTCCTTTATTATTACTGGTTCCTGTTCATTTGGTTCTTCCTAAAATTTTCAGTGTCAACCAATTCTTTCTAGTACAGTGACTCTTTGTATTCCCTCCATCTTCTTTTGATGCTTTCTGGGTCATTCAATACATTGCCCATAGCATCTTTCAATATTGTGACACAAGGATTAAATTTGGTTTTTTTATTCTTTCAGCTTGAGAAATTCAGAGAGAGTTTTTCACTTTTTATATTCTCCAATTCCTGCTCTGCACAATCCATTATAATTCTTTCCTTTGTCCTCCCAAACTGCCCTTTTAAATTGTCTGGTCAGGTCTTCCACTTTGACATGTTTTTCTTGATATTTAGTTTCTTGATTCTCCAGTGCAATCTTTAGAGTCTCTTCTGGCATTCTTTTCTATTTTTTCTTTCACCTCTCTCTTTTTTTCAACGATCTTTTGCTTTCTTCATGGATGATATCCTTGATATCATTCTACAACTGCTCTGGTCTATTCTTGGTGTTCAATGGCTCAAACTTATTCTTAAGAAGATAACGAAATTCAGATGGAATTTATTTAACTCATATCTTGGTTCCTGTGGGCTTATTTTAATTTTTTTCCAGCCTCAATTTGAACTTGCATATGAGTAATTGATGATTTGACCTACAGTCTTACTCTGGCCTAGTTTTGACTGCTGATATTCAGCTTCTCCAATGATTTCTTCCACAAATGTAATCAATCTGATTCCTATGCAGCCTATCAGGTGAAATCCATATATAGAGTCATCTTCCGTGACTTTGAAAAGGTATTTGCAATGAATAAATCAGTATAAAAACCAAATCCAATTATTCTATTTCCAGCTCTTTTTCTATCACCAAGCCCATATTATCCAACTACTATTCCTGTTCTCTGTTTCCTACTTTTGCATTCCAGTAACCAATTATCATTAAAGCATCCTGATTTCATGTTCAGCCAATTTCAGACTGCAAAATTTGGTAAAAATTCTCTATTTCTTCCTCTTTGTTTCTAGATGTAGAAGGATATATTTGAATAATAGTCATGTTCATGGGTCTTCCTTGTATGCATATGGATATTATCTTATCACTTACAACACTGTATTTCAGGATAGAAATTGAAACCGACTGTTTGACCATGAATGCGACAGCTATATTCCTTCGTTTTTCACTCCCTGCAGAGTATACCATATAATTATTTGATTCAAAGTGGGCAAAACTGATCCATAGCATCTCACTAATTCCTAGTATGTCTATATCCATGCATTCCATTCATTTTTAGTAATTTCCAGTTTTTCAACATTCAGGCTATGTACATTTTATGTTCCACTTGTTAAACAATGTTTGTTATTGATTTTCCTCATTTCAACTGATTCCCAATCTGGCTCTACCACTGCTTTTCGTTGTTATGTGCCATCGAGTCTTCTGTGACTAATAGTGACCCTATGGTCAACAGCCTTAAACCCTGCTCTATCCTGTGGGAATCTTATTGTCTCTGATGCACCTAACCCCATATACCCAGTCACTGAATCAATCCATCTCATTAAGGGTCTTCCTCCCCTGCGCTGTCGATGCATGACAAGCATGACATCTCTCACCAAGGACTGATCCTGCCTTGCAACATGTCTGGCAAGGCTTCAGAATTCTTGCCTCCAAGGAATAGCCTGGCTGCACACTTTCGAGGACAAACTTGTTTGTTCTCCTAGCAGTCCATGTTATTTATATTCAGTACTCTTCTCCAGCACCACAGCTCAAAGGCATCAATTTGCCTTCTATTATTCCTAGTCATTGTCCAGCTTTCTAAAGAATAACAAGTAATTGCAGATTTATCAGAGTATTTTCATAGCATTCCGATTGTTGTTGTTATGTGCCATCGAGTCGTTTGATACATAGATTTAATATCTTTGGTTCTGTTGTGATGTCACCTATATCATTCCATAATCGAGTTATATGAGGCTTCTCCTTTTTTTGTTTTGTTAAGTTTGCCAGTGGTTTGTCAATTTTATTGACCCTTTTGAAAAAAACAGCTCCTGGTCTTATGGGTGGTTTCAGTTGTTTTTCTATTCTCTATCTCTTTTATTTCTGCTCCTATGGGGTTAGATTATTGTTCTTTTTCTATTTGATGATGATGTTGCATTAGATCATTCTGCTTACTTCATTCTTGGTTGGTTTTTTTTTTTTGTTTTTTGTGGGTTTTTTTCATGTTTGCCTATTGCTGTAAATGGCATCCTAGAAGTTTTGGTATGTTGTATTTTCATTATCATTTGTTCTGAGGAACTTTTTTTATTTAATTTAACCCAATCATGTTCTAGCATCTGGGTGTTATTTAGCTTCTACATTGATGGCTTTATAAACTTTCTCCACTTGTCGTTAATTTCTAGTTTTATGGCATTATTTTCTGAGAAGATACTTTGTATTATTTCAATGTTTTTCAGTTTATTGAGGCTTGCTTTTTTCCCTAATATGTGATCAGTTGTGGAGAATGTACAAAATGCACTTGAGAAGAAAGTTAATTGAGTTTTAGTTAGGTACAGTGCTTGAAATACATTTGCAGGATCTAGTTGGCTGAGTGTATAGTTTAGATCTTTTGCGATTTTGTCAAGTTTGTTTTGAGTTGACCTATCCTTTGGTAAGAGTGGTATGTTAAAGTCTCCTGCCACTATTGTGGTATTCTCTATTTCTTTCTACAATACTCTTATCAGTTATTTTATTTATTTATCAGTTTTATTATTTGGTAGATAGATATTAGCCATTGTTAAGATTCTTGATCTAATATATCTTTAATTATTATATAGTGCCCTTCCTTGTGTGGTTTTCATTCTGGAGTATATTTTATAAGAGATTAGTATTGACACTAACTTTTTTTAATTTAGTTTGTTTATTTTTCATTTCAATGAACATCTACAGAGATTTTGGAATTCCATTCATTCATTGTTGCACCCTTCTCCCCGCAC
>NW_006400114.1:357882-359239 GCF_000299155.1 Elephantulus edwardii
TTTTTTTAGAAGCTGATGGGTTTTCTTGCTGTTCTTTTTCAATTTGTTGGAGATGTTGGGTTAGAGAGTCAATTGTCAATTTTCCCTGCCTTTTGATGTGTTTGTTAATTGCTATAAATTGACCTCTGATTAAGGCTTTGGCTGTTTCCCAGAGGTTTTGGTAAGTAGTTTGTCATTTGTTTCAAGAAACTTTTTTATTTCATTTTTTATTTCTTCTTGTACCCAGTCATGTTCAAGCAAGTTGTTGTTCAACTTTCAAATGTATTCTTTTTTTCTCCTTTATTCTCTTGTTATTAATTTCTAATTTTGTGTCATTGTGATCTGAGAAGGTACTTTGTATAATTTCTATGTTTTTTAATTTGTTGATGCTTGCCTTATGACCTAGAATGTGGTCTATTCTGGAGAATGTTCCATGCACATTGGAAAAGAAGGTGTATTGTGCTTTTTTTGGTGCATTAGCCTATAAATATCTATTAGATCAAGTTGGTTAATTGTGTGGCTTAATTCTTGAGTATCTTTGTTGAGATTCCTTTTGGTAGTTCTATCTTTTCTTGAAAGGGGTGTATTGAAGTTGGAGACTGATTTTTTTAAAACTAGAACAAGATGTTTGACCTCTGAGTTAGGGTAAAGTTGGTGCTCATCAGAGCCTACTTCCACGGCTTGAAATTAAAGGAAATTGGTGAGTATGCTCACTGGTAGTGATCACCTGAATCCACTAGAGTGAAAGTAATAGGCATACAACAATTAGGAGATAAGCTGAGCTTGGAATGAGTTGACCAGAATTCAAACACTTGAAGTAAAGATGATCCATGCTATCAGAAAGGGTTGACTGTTGTTATGTGCCATTGAGTTGCTTGCGACTCATAACGATCCTATGTACAAGATCCCTAAATGCCGTTCTATCCTGTGCCAACCTAGCCATCTCAAACATATTTTTCCCACCACTCTAGTCACAGAATCGATCCATCTCATTGAAGGTCCTCCTCTCCTACACCACCTCTCCAAGGACCTCCTTCAGACGAAGCTTCAGAATCTTTAACTCCAAGGAGTATTCTGGCTTCACCTTCTCCAGGACAAACCTGTTTGTTCTCCTAGCAGTCCATGGTATATTCAACACTCTTCTCCAGTGCCACAGCTCAAAGTCATCAATTCTCTTTCTATCATCCCTATTCACTGTCCAACTCTCTGATGCATAGCACATAACTGCGAAGACTATAGCCCGGATCAGGCGCACCTTAGTCTCCAGCCTGACATCGTTGCTCTTCAGTACTCTTGAGAGATCCCTCACAACCGACTTTCCCAATGCAATTCGTCTCCTGATTTCCTGGCTGCTGTTACCAAGAGCGTTGATTGTGTA
>NW_006400114.1:359339-361810 GCF_000299155.1 Elephantulus edwardii
ACTATCTCAATCTCCTCACCATCCATGCTGATGCTGCCAATTGGCCCAGTGGTTAGAATCTTTGTTTTCTTGACATTTAGCTTCAGTCCATATAGGAGGCTGTAGTCCTTGATCTTCTGCAGCAAGTGCCTCAGGTCCTCCTCAGTTTCAGCAAGCAGGGTTGTGTCATCTGCATAACGCGGGTTGTTGATGACTCTTCCACCAATCCTGATGCCACATTCCTCTTCGTACAGCCCACCGTCTCTGAGGATCTGTTCTACATACAGACTGAAATGGTATGGAGACAGAATACATCCCTGATGGACCCCTTTCTTGATTTTGAACCATGTAATGTCTCCTTGCTCTGTTCTGATGACTGCCTCTTGGTCCAAGTAAAGGTTTTGCATTAGCACAATCAAATGTTCTCGTATTCCCATTCTTCTCAGAGTCAGCCACAGGTTGTTGTGATCTACACAGTCAAAAGCCTTTGCATAGTCAATGAAGCACAGATAGACATTCTTCTGGTATTCTTTGCTTTCTGCCAAGATCCATCTAACATTAGCTATAGTACCTAGTACCACGACCTGATATCTTACTCTGAATTAGACTTTGCTTGTGAATGCAGATGCCCAAAATGTCCAAACTGAAAAGGTTCTTTAGCAAAGGGGGGTGTGTTTTTTCTTCAGAGTATTGTTTTGATAGGGATAGGAATATTATAAATTAACTATCTAAAATGGGGATATTAAGGAATGAGGCTTACATACTGTCATGAATGTAATTATTAGTAATATGATTGTAAGGGAGGAAACTATCACAATACACATTCATGAAATACAATGTAAATGAAAGAGTGTATAAAATATAATATACATGTATGAAACACAACGCATATGAGTGATTGCATGCAAACCAATAAAAACATGTAACAAAAAATTAAAAATAAATTAGTCCAGAATAAGAGTTGCATATTCAAGTAGTCCAGAGGGGGTGAAATGGACTGTATAATAATGAAAGAACTTTTTTCCAAAGAAAAAAGCTGGGAGGGGGACAGTGAAGAAAATGTGTAACAATGAATTAATGGAACTTTAAAAAAGAGAGAATATGTTCAAACCTGTTAATACCAAATAAAGCATACATTTTCTCAAAAAAAAAGCAAAGAAAAATCAGAAATTAGCTAATAGACATTAATTTGGATGGAGGGAAATACATATAAAATAAAGGATGATAAGCAAAATACCACTAAAGAAGAGGAAGACATGGAGAGGTACACAAGAGTTTTAGAGAACATTAGATCATTACATAAGGTGCTCTGTTGGCATAGTCTATGCTGCTAATCCAAAGGCCTTATCTCCCTGATGATCTGAATATTCCAGTAGCTCCTCAGAAGAAAGATGGGCAATATCTTCCTGTTATAAATTACAGCCTTAAAAGCCCAATTTAGGGTCAGTTGCAATTCAACAGCAATGAGACAAAGAATAGATGGTTCATACATTGTAAGTTGCAACATTAACTTGCCAGAGGCTACATAGGCAGACAAGTGAGATAAACTGATATGGACCAACAAAGAGAACTGTACCCATTATCACACATAGCTTTTGTCAGACAATATTTCTACATGATTCATGAATGTTTATATGTCTATAAATATCTTCGCATATATACTAGGACATACAAGAAGCAAAAGTTACATAGATTTATTGACTATACTCAAACATCCTGACAGAATAGGGATGACTGGTTTGGGGAGACATCATGAGCAATTGGCATAACATAATCTATAAAGACAATGTTCTACATCCTACATTGGTGAGTAGACTGAGACTTAAAAACTTGCAAGTAGCCATCTGAGAGGTAACCTGTATGGGCAAAGAAGCATGGAAAAAAATCAAAGACACGTCAAAATAATTATTGCAAAGCACTAATGTATGTTAAGTGTCCTCTAGTTGACCATGACCCATAGTGACTTTATGAACAATACATCTGTTCTGTACCATCTTCATCATCACCAACACACTTGAATCCATTGTTACAGTTATTGTTTCAATCCCTCTTGTTGAGGATCTTCCTCTTTCGCTAACTCTCCAACTTAGCAAGCATGATGTCTTTTTTCAGGAACTGGCTCCTAACAATATGCCCGAAGTGTACGAGGTGAAATTTCATTGTCTCTAAGAAACATGCTGGTTGCACTTTCTCCAGTAAGTGTTTGTGGTTTTGACAGTCGATGTAATATTGAATAGTTTCCCCAACATCACAACTCAAAGGCATAAATTCTTTGGCCATCCTTTGTCATTGTTAAACTCTCAGATGCATAGCAAATAATTGCTCACCTTGTCTTTGATCATTAGCATTTAGTGCATGAAACCAGGTCTTCATTGTTGTTGTTGTTGTTATGTGCCATCGAGTCACTTGCGACTCATAGCGACCCTATGTACAACAGCCCTAAACTCCACTCTGTCCTGTGCCAATCGCACTGTCTCTGACACTCCCATCCC
>NW_006400114.1:361910-383488 GCF_000299155.1 Elephantulus edwardii
TCTGACACTCCCATCCCAATTATCCCAGTCACTGAATCAATCCACCTCATAGAGGGCCTTCCTCTCCTGCGCTGTCCCTCCACCCTCCCAAGCATGATATCCCTCACCAGGGTACGATCTCTAAATTAAGAAAGAATAGATTCAAAGTTGTGTTTTGATTCTTGTGGACTTGTTTTAAATTTTGTTTTATTCCGCTTCAGTTTGAACTTGCAAATGAGTAATTGATGTTTGTTCCGCAATCAACACTGGCCTGTCTTGACTGCTCATATTGAGCTTCTCCAAGAATTCCTTCCACAGATGTAGTCAATCTGATATATGTGCAGTTATCAGGTGAGGTCTATGTATGTAGTCACTGTGTGTTTTTTAATAAAATATGTTTGCAATTAATAAGTTGTACAAAATTCAGTCATTTGCCTCCAGTCTCATGTCTATAATTTCCATCTACCCATCCTTCTTTGTTTCCAGCTTTTGTATTCCAGTCATCAATTATTGTTAATGCATGCTGATTAATCTCAGACTTTAAAAGTCTGTAGAAATAGAATTTATGAGTCATAAATTCTATGACCCTGAGACAAAAACAAAAAAACATCCAAAACCAAAAACTGGATTGAGACTGTCTGCAATCAGGGGGTGAGGCTAGGGAGGTAACCATAGGGTTATACAGTTTGATGAGGGAGATGAAGGAAATGTGAAAACAATGTATTTGAACTTCATAAATAAACCAGTGTTGTTAAGTGCCATCAAGTCATAGATGACTCATAGTGACCCTGTGAACTGAAGTCCTAAACATGTATAACTTTCATCATTTCTCTAACTTCACTGAGTTTCTGGAGGCAAGCTATTTTGGAAGTGATGCCACTCCTGCTTCCAACCAATATTTAAAGAAAAAAAAATGGATCAAAATAGAGGGCCCTAGATAGAGTGAAATATAAATGCAGAACAAACTAAAAATTAACAAAAAATATGATGTGGGAGGTGAAGAAACAGGAAAGATCCAATGGGGATCTGAAAAGATGGGATAATAATAAGCATGTTGTTGTTGTATGTGCCATCAAGTTGCCTGTAACGCATAACCACCCTATGTATACCAGCTCTGAAACCTGCTTATCCTGAGCCAATTTCATTGTCTCCAACAGATCTAATCCTATTTCTTCAGTCACTGAGTCAATCTCTTTCGTCCCAGGTCTTCCTTTCCTGTGTTGTCCCTCCACCCTTTCAAGCATGATGTCCCTCTCCAGGGACTCATCCCTCCTGACAATGTGCTCAAAGTATGTCAGACAGACCTTCAAAATCCTTGTCTCCGGAGAGCATTCTGCTTTCATCCTCTCCAGGATAAACTTATTTGTTTTCCTGGTAGTCCAGGATATGTTTAACACTCTTCTCCAACACCACAACTCAAAGGCATCAATTCTTATTTCTATCATCTTTAATTATTGTCCATCTCTCTGATGCATAGAAAGTATGCAAAGACCATGGCCTGGATCAGGTGCAACTTAGTCTCCAGACTGACATCATTGTTCTTCAGTATTCTAAAGAGGTCCCTGACAGCAGACTTTCCCAATTCATCTTTTGATTTCCTGACTGCTGGTGCTGGGAGAATGTTGATTGTGGAACCAAGCAAGCCGGAGTTATCAACAATTTTAATTTCTTCTCTGTTCATTATGGAGCTTCCAATGAGAATCTTTGTCTTCTTGATATTGAGCTTCAATCATATTGAAGACTACAGCCCTTGACCTTCTACAGCATACATCTCATGCCTTCCTCAGTTTCAGCAAGCAAGGTTGTTATTTGCATAACACAGGGTGTTGATGAATCTTCCTCCAACCCTGATGTCACATTCCTCCTCATAAAGTCCAGACTCCCAAATGATCTATTCTGCATATAGATTTAAAAGGTATAGCAATAGGATGCATCTCTGACACACACATTTCCTCATCCTAAGCTATGCAGTGTTTTCCTCTTCTGTTCTGACTACTGCTTCCTGGTCTCAAGTATAGGCTTCACATCAGCACAATTAAGTATTCTGGGACTCCCATTCTTCTCAAGGTTAGCCATAATTTGATGAGATTCACATAAATGCCTTTGCATAGTCAATGAAATACAGATAGACTTTCCTCTGGTACTCTTTGCTTTCAGTCAAGATCCATCTAACGTTGGCTACGATGTCAGTAGTGCCATGACCTCTTCTAAACCCAGCCTGTACATCTGGCAGTTCTCTGCTGATGTACTGTAGCAGTTGTTTCTGGAGAATCTTCAGCAGGATCTTGCTTACATGTGATATTAGTGATATTGTTCAATAATTTCCACACATGTTGTGTCACCTTTTTTTGCAATAGGAATATATAGTAATCAACTGTGTAAAATACAATGTATGCAACGATTATATGCAAACCAATGAAAATATGTTTTAAAAAATGGAAACATTTACTGGTCTAATACAGACTAGTAGAACCTCCAAGATTGTGATCCTTAGCCATATTTGAGCTTGGAACTGAACTTACCCTGTGGAACAACTTTCACAACACAAATGTTGTTGTTGTTGTTAGGTGCCAAGGAGTTGACAGTGACTCATAGCAACACTGTGAACAAGTTAGCTAAACTTTGTCTTACCCTGTGCCATCCTCACAATCTCTAACAAACTCAAACCCATTGCTACAGTTCCTGTGTCAATCCACCTGGTTGAGGGTCTTCCTCTCTTTCACCATTCCTCCACCTTCCCAAACATGATGTCCCTCTCCAAGGAATAACCCCTCCTAGCAACTTGTTTTGGGTTGGATTTTTGTTTGTTTGTTTGTTTTGGGGGGGAGGGTAGGAGTACAAACTGTTTTCTATAAAGTCCCTTGTAAACAAAACCAGTAAAAATAAATTTTAAAAAATGAAGGAGTGGGATTAAAAAATAAAAAGAACTCGGAAAAAAGGGAAGGGGGGAGGAAAGTAACCAAAGGCTTCTCTTCCACCTTCTCGGCCTCCTCACCTTTAGTCGCCTTGGCCCCAGGAGCAGCCTCCTTGCCATCCTTCTTCACCGAAAGAGCCTCGAGATTTAATACCACCTTCTCCGCATTATCGTTCTTCCTCCAGTCCTTTCTTTTATCACTCTTCAATCTCTTTCCTATACTCTTCAAACTTTGTTTTGAATTTTTGTGCATTTTCAGCATTTAGGAACCAGATGACAAGCAGCTCTGGCTTGGGGCACATTCGGCGAAGTCGGCATGGGTATTTTAGACCCAGGCTCGGTCACTGCCTGCGTTCAGCTTCAGTTCCATCGTGGTATGATATAGTGGTTGGCACAGACCTTTAGGATCTTGTCCCTGCCCATGAGCAGACGGATGCTCCCCTTCTCCTTATGCTTTAGGAGCTTCACGTCGCCAGTGCCCTGCTCCTTCCACTCGTGGAGATCATTTTCAGAGGCGAAGTGGTATGTATAGCTTTGTCCTCATTTTTAAAAGTTCCTCTTCACCTTCTCCAGCATTTTAATTTCTTTTTCAAGGAAGGGAAACTATTGCCTCAAACTGGGGTTCGTGGTTGGATTCGGCATTTTCAGTAATGTCCCAATCCTCATGAGTATGTATCCTTGGTGGCCTCCATGGGGGTGCGGCAGTGGCAGTTGTGGTGGAGGAGGCAGCTCGACTGGGTGGTTCGTGGCTGGCTCTGTGCCCTCTCAGTGGCTGCTAGTAGATTCTTCCCTCCGCATCTGACCAACATATATCTGCTTATTCTTTTAACAGTCCATGTAATATTCAGTACTCTTCTCCCACATCACAGTTCAACTGCATCAACTCTTCTTATTCATACTTACTCATTGTCCAGTTCTCAGGTGCTTAATAAGTGATTGATAAGATCTGAAATCAGGCACACCTTAATACTCAAACTGATATCATTATTCCTCAATAATGTGGAGGGTTCCCTGACTACAGACATTCCAGTCTCTTGATATCCTGACTGCTAGTACCAAGTGTATTGATTGTGAATCAAAGTAAGATTAATTCATTGACAGTTTCAATTTTTTCTCCCATTATGCTGTTGCCTATTGGTCCAGTGATGGTAATTTTTGTTTTCTGGACATGGAGATGTAATCTATGTTGAAGGCTGCAGTGTTTAACTTTCTGCAGCAAGTGCAAGTCCTGATCACTTTTAGCAAGGAAAGTTGTGTTATTTGTGTAATGAAAGTTGTTGATGAGTCTTCCTCCAATCTTGATGCTACATTCTTCTTCATAGAGCCCAATTTCTCTAAAGATTTGCTCAGCAGATTGAATAGTTAAGGAGAAATTATATAACTTGACACATTGTTGTTGTTGTTGTTATATGCCATTGAGTAGCTTGCAACTCATAGCAACCATATATAAGAACCCTAAATCCTACTCTATCCTATGCCAACCTTATTGTCTCTGACATACCTACTCCCATTACCCAAATCACTGAATCGATCCATCTCATCTACAGTCTTCCTCTCTTGCACTGTCCCTCCACTCTCCCAAACATGATGTCCCTCTTCAAGGACCAGTCCCTCCTTACAACATGTCCAAAATATGTAGATTTGTAATCCTTGCCCGGTTTCACCCTCTCCAGGATGAACCTGTTTGTTCTTCTAGCAGTCTATGGCATATTCAACACTCTTCTCCAGCACCAAGTTGAGTAATGCTCAAAGGCATTAATTCTTCTTCTTTCTCTCTGACGCATAGCATTCAATTGTGAAGACTATGGCCTGAACCAGGTTCACCTTAGTATCCAGCCTGATATCGTTGCTCTTCAGTACTCTGGAGAGGTCCCTGACCAATTATTTTCCCAGTGCAATTTGTGTCTGGATTTCCTGGCTGCTGATACCAAGAGTGTTTATTGTGGAGCCAAGCAAACTAAAACTGTTAACAACCTCAATCTCTTCACCATCCATAATAATGCTGCCAATTGGCCCAGTGGTGAGAATCACTGACACATCATAACTTAATTTTAAATCACATGGTGTTTCCTTGCTCTGTTTGCACAATAATCTATTGGTCTATGTATAGATTTCACATGAGCACAATTAAGTAGGTTGAACAATAACACCAGGGAGGTATTCCATCTTTAGAGGTATCAAACATACCAAATCACAAGGGTAGCATTTGTCCAGGGATATAGTTCGGAAAGAAAGAAGTGATAAAATTTGTAATGAAAACAAGAACTCTGAAGAAATAATGGGAAGGATCCTGTTACAACGTCAAAATTGTAATAAATGTCATAAAACAAATAAAAAGTTATAAAATAGAAATGTCACAAAAAATATGTATGAGTGGAGTACCAATCTGCATTTTAAACTTTTACTCAAATTACAATAAAATGATAAAAAAGAAAGAGTAGGAAAATGGTGCAAGGGACAGAAAAATCACACTACTTTATTTATTGATCTGGACCCAGTAAGCAGATTCTGAAGTCAATGTTTCAGCTCAAGAGACAGTTCTAATATTTTATTTGACTGTTATGTTAAAGCATAGATTGTGTGGTGACATACAATTTAATTCCAAATACCTGAAATGCCTTGTGTAGATAAGATATCAAAAGGTTTAGGAAAATTGACATTTTAGAGTGAATTTATAAATTAGACCCATAAAGACCCACTCAGGGAGATTTCATACATCTTTTGCCACAGTAGTAAGGAACACAGTTATGAAAGGAGTCCCAGCAATCTTGAAGACTGCTGTAATTGTCATTTTATGTAAACCAGAATTGAGAGTGGGAACCGTTTAAAAGCTCTGGTGGCTTAGTTGTAAGAAGCTGTGCTACAATCCTATAAGCACGTGGTTCGAATATGCCAGCTGCTCCACTGGAGAAGGATGGGCAATTTCCTCTTGTGGGATTAAATTTCCTCTAAAAATCTGCTGGAAGTTCAGTTATGGGTCTGTTCTGATTCGATGGCACACAACAACATCAACTACAATTGAAGTTATAGAATCTCATGATGGTAGAGGCCACATGGAAGCACTTAATTAACAAAGGTGATTACAGTAATAGACAGTAGAGTCAAAGCACAATAAGAATAGTCTGACTATTCTTACTATAGTGGATTATCAGTCTTCTTCTGGAGGCCCTGAAGGATACTGAAAACTTTCATTATGAGACCCTTGTCTGAGACGGTATTGCCAAATGTTTGTTTCCAGTCAGTAGGTTTTCTTTTCACTGTGTTGGAAAAAGTTTTTGATAAGCACAGAGATTTAATCGTTGTTGTTGTTGTTGTTGTTATGTGCCGTCGAGTTGCTTGCGACTCATAGTGACCTTATGTACAACAGCCCTAAACCTTGCTCTATCCTGTGCCAATCGCACTGCCTCTGACACACCCATCCCAAATACCACAGTCACTGAATCAATCCACCTCACAGAAGGTCTTCTCCTCTTGCGCCATCCCTCCACCCTCCCAAGCATGATGTTGCTCTCCAAGGACCTGCCCCTCCTTACAACATGTCCAAAGTATGTCAGATGAAGCCCCAGAATCCTTGCCTCCAAGGAGCAGCCTGGTTTAACCATCTCCAGGATGAATCTGTTTGTTTTCTTGGCAGTTCATGGTACATTCAATACTATTCTTCAACACCACAGCTCAAAGGCATCAATTCTCCTTCTATCCTTCCTAGTCATTGTCCAACTCTCTGATGCATAACAAGTTTAGAAGGTCCCATTCATCAATTTTATGCTCTTCAGATTGTGTATTTCTTGCTGTATTTGGCAGTCCTTTCATACTGTAGACTAGGCCCTCTAAGTTTGGTCCCAGTTTGTCTCTTATGAGCTTTATGGTTTGGGGCTTTATTCTGAGGTCTCTGATCCAGCTTGAGTTGATTTTTGTGTACTGTTTGAGATGTGGATTCTCTTTCAGCTTTCTTCAGGTAGCAGTCCAGTTTTGTCAGCACCATTTGTTTAAGAGGTTATCATTTCTTCATTTGATAAGCTTTATATCCTTGTTGAATATCAGTTTACCATAGACAAGTGGGTTCATTTCTGGGTTCTCAATTCTAGACAGGCCTATGTGCCTGTCATTGTACCAGTACCATGTTTTGGTTACTGCTGCTGTGTAGTAGGTTTTGAGGTCAGAGAGCGCTGTGCCTCCCACCTTATTTTTGTTTTTCAGAAATACTTTACTTATTCGGGGTCTCTTTCCTTTTCAAATAAACTTGACAATTTCCCTTTCAATCTCCTTAGAAAATGAATTTGGTATCTGTTTTAGGATTGTGTTGAACATGTAGATTGCTTTTGATAGGATTGCCATTTTCACAATAGTGAATCTTCCTGTCCATGAACAAGGCACATTTTTCCATTTCTTTAGGTCTTTTATTGTGTCTTGCAGAAATGTTCTGTAGTTATCAATTTGTGGTTGGCTATTGTAAATAATATTGCTTCTTGCTTTGCTTTCCTTCTCTGAGTTCTATTTTTTACTATAAAAGAATTCCACTAATTTTTGGTTATTGATCCTGCCACTCTACTAAATTGATCTACTAGCTCTAACAGTTTTGGTTTTGGTTTTTTTATTGAATCCTTGGGGTTTTCTGCGTACACTATTGTATCATCTGCATAGAGCGACAATTTAACCATATCTTTGGCAGTCAGGATACCTTTTATTTCTTCTCTTGTCATGTTGCCCTAACAAGTACTTCCAATACATTATTTAATAGCAGTGGTGACAGTGGACATCTTTGTCTGGTCCCTGTTCACAGAGAAAATGCTTTTAGTTTTTCTCCATTGAGAATGATATTTGCTCTTGGTTTTGCATATATTCTACTTTTGACTATGTTGAGGAAATTCCTTTCTATTCCAATTTTGCTGAGTGTCTTAATCAGGAAAGGGTGTTGGATTTTGTCAAATGCCTTTTCTGCATCAATTGCTAGGATTATATGGTTCTTGTAATTTATTTTGTTAATGTTTTGAATTGCAATGATTGTTTTTCTTATGTTGAACCATCCTTGCATACCTCTTATGAATCCCACTTGGTCATGATGAATTATTTTTTTGATGTGCTTTTAGATTCTATTGGGTAGGATTTTGTTAAGGCTTTTTGCATCTATGTTCATGAGAGATATTGGTCTGTAGTTTTCTTTTTTGGTAATACTTCTGCCTGGTTTTGGTATTAGGGTTACTACACAGAATTTCTCTGTGAGTTTTCCTTCTTTTTCTATATTTTTAAATAACTTAAGTAGAATTGGTGATAAATCTACTCTCAATGATTGGTAGAATTCAACCGTTAAGCCATCTAGTTCAAGGTGTGTGTGTGTGTGTGTGTGTGTGTGTGTGTGTGTGTGTGTGAGTCTTTTTATAACCTGCTCAATTTCTTCTTTTGTGATGAGTCTGTTCAAGTGTTCTACATCTGACCATGTCAGTCTGGGTAGGGCATGAGTTTCAAGGAATTTTTTCCATTTCCTCTAAATTTTCTAATTTACCTGAGTATAGCTTTTCATAATATTCTGATATTATAGGTTTCATTTCCTCTGGTTCTGTTATGATCTCACCTCTATCATTCCTTAATCGAGTTATTTATGTCTTCTCCTTTTTTCTTTTTGCCAATGGTTTCTCCATTTTATTATCTTTTTTAAAAAAACAGATCCTGGTCTTATTGATGGTTTCAATTGTTTTTCTGTTTTCTATCTCATTGATTTCAGCTCTTATCACTTCCTTTATTCTAGAGGCTATGGGGCTAGATTGTTGTTCTATTTGATGAAGATATTGAGTTAGATAATTTATTTTGCTTCTTTCTTCATTTTTATGTGTTTGCCAATTGCTATGTACTGCTAAGGACTGCCTTAGCTGCATCACAGAAGTTTTGATATGTTGTATTTCCATCATCATTTGTTTCAAGGAACTTTTGTATTTCATTCTTTATTTCTTCAATAACCCAATTGTGTACTAGCAGGGTGTTATTTAACTTTCACGTTGATAACTTTATGAGCTTTATCCTCTTATGGCCAATTTCAAGTTTTATGGGATTGTAGTCTGAGAAGACAGTTTGTATTATTTCTTTTTTTTTAATTTGTTGAGGTTTGCATTGCACCCTAATATGTGATCAGTTGGAGAATGTATCATGTACACGTGAGAGGACAGTGAATTGAGTATTAATTGGGTGCAGTGCTCAGAATACATCCACAATGTCATGTTGGCTGACTGTGTAGTTTAGTCTTCTGCATTTGTTAAGTTTATTTTAGTTGGCCTATCTTTTGGCAAGAGTGGTGTGTTGATATGCTGCTATTCTTGAGTGGGGCACAGAACAAGAGAAGACTCTGTAACAGACGTGGGATGTCATGAAAACCACTCTCGAATGTAGGCTATGATTTAATTGATAAAATTGTGGCTGAGTGGCAGTGGTAGAGTTTTCAGTCATTGGTAGATTGCTACTGGTGAATCACAGTATGTTGTTTTTGTTAGGTGCCATCAAGTCAAGTATGACTCATAGCGACCTCATGAACAAAATTCTGAACCCTGTTCTATCCTGTGCCTTCCTTACACTTTCTGACACTCACGAGCCTATTGTGACAGTCCCTGCCTCAATCCACCTAGTTGAGGGTCTTCCTCTCCTTTGCTGACTCTCCATCCTTTCCAGCACCAAATCCCTCTCAAAATAATAGCCCCTCTTAGCAACATGTCCAAAGAATGTGAAGCAAAGCCTCATCTTTCTTGCCTCTAAAAAGCATTCTGGCTGCATTCTTTTCAAGATATATTTGTTTGTTCTTGGGTCCATCCATGGGATGTTCAGTGTTCTTTTCCAACATAGATCCTTAGAATTTAATAGCAAATCCCTGACATCCTCTGTTGATAACTACTGTCTTTTGGATAAAGTTTTAGCCTTGTTACTGGACCTTAGTAGACTGAATGACTACCATGGGCTGACCACGAAATAATGAGCTGAGTACTCTCTGACATAGAATCACATAGTTGAAAGTACACAGCAACACTTCATTGTATGATGAAAGTGGCATATGCAAGACCACACTTGGACAGAACTTGAAAACATTAATAAACTACATGCGCAAGTTGCTTAAAAGCTAGTCTTCCCTCCTGTCATATTTTTTCCCTCTCCCATTCCGTGTCTATTGCCTTTTGAAGAGTTACTTATGACTGGAAGACTGAAGAATAGAAAACTTTTATCTATTTAGAGTTGGTTCTGTATAATGGGCAGGCACAACTTGAAATTGGATAGCAGTGAAGTGCTGTATTGCCTGAAGATCTTGAGATTCATTAACATCTGCAAACCTGAGCTCACAGTTAGTAAATTTGTCTGCTGATTTTTATATTCTTTAGCTTCTATAGTCTTGACCTAGCAGTTTACCATCTTACCTGTCTATCTTGGATTAATCATTGCCTGCAACTTCATAAAAAGAAGCCTCAAGTGAATGAAAATCCAACTTTTCTGTAAACTTTCTTTAAAAATCACAACTTTAAAAAAGAGAGAGAAACCTGTATTTGATGTCTATGCCATGGAGTTGGGACTTGTCAGCCCCTAAAACCATTTGAATCCTTTATTTGAGATAAATTCTCCATATATACACACATATCAACTTTACCAGTATTGCTTCTGTAGAGAACTCAGCCTAAGACAAGCTCACCCTTGGTTGTTCTAGGGCAAAGGTCAAAATCTTTAATTTGGAATTCAAAGTCCCTGTCATACTGGTATCTGTCAGTTGTACTAACCCATACAAAACTCAAGAAGGCTGTGAGCCAGGTCAGGGAGATATGAAGAATGCTTGTCTTGACAAAGAAGTAATCTAAAGTGAGCTGTCCTACTGGTAGTCTCTTCTAATCTCTGTAAGATGATTTCTAATCAGAATTAAAAGTCTTGTTCATGTGAATAGAAAATCACCTCACCTCCTCAAGACCCCAGACATGATGAAGTAGAAGGTATAAAAGAAGCATTAAGCATGTTATTAGTCCAATTAACTGTTGTTGTTTTTTTTCCCTGAATCTATGATCTTAAATGGCCAAAGCAAAGAACCAAATTCCTCAGGTGTTTCATTGTGTATAAATAGCCTCAGTTATTCTTCTTTTTTTTCCCCCATTGTTGTAAATACATCTGTCTTTTTTTTTTATGGAACGCGTCACGAATTTGCGTGTCATCCTTGCGCAGGGGCCATGCTAATCTTCTCTGTATCGTTCCAATTTTTTTTTTAGTATATGTGCTGCCGAAGCGAGCACAAATACATCTGTCTTGAGAAAGGTTCTTTAAAGAAGAATAATCAGTGAAGCTTATATGTACAGAGAAAAAAACTATCTCAAGGAAATGGCTCATGTATTTGTGGAAGCTGACAAGTCCTAGTTTGTGAGTCAGACATCAGGATAAATATTTCCCTGATTCACATAGCTGCATAGGATGATAAACCCAAGATCAGGATGTCAGATGACAGACTACTGGCTTTGGAAACGAATGGATTTAAGACTGTCAGGCAATATGCCAGACCACTGGTTCAAATCCAAAGAACTTAAGGTCAGAGAGTAAGTAATAAGCCTGACACAGAGTCGAGAATAATTTCGTTTTCCAAACACTTGTTCTCCTGAAACATGCCCAAAATACATGAAACAATGTCATTTTGAAGCAGAATTGACTGAAAAGTGTCTAAGAGCAACAACCTCACCATAAATTCCTACCCCAAATTTCAGGTTGCCATCTTTTTCCCAATCACTGCCTTCACTTTACCTTCAGCATTGCTCTAAGTTGATAATTCAATTTGTATTATAAGGCCCTGGGTTTTATTTTTGGCAACATCAACTCTATTACTACAAGAAATGAAGCTTACTTTCAGGCCACAGTGGGAAACTTGGATATCTTTCAGATGGTGTTTATATTGTGATTTAAAACTCTGTACTCATCTCTTTCTTTAACCAATTTGTCTAGCCTAAGTAGAACCACCTAACCAACTTCCCTATACTTCTCATTCTGACAAAATTGTAGAACAATATCAAACAAATGATCATCCAGAACCCATTTCTCCTCAATACTTGATCCTTTGATATTGATATTTTGTGAATTAATATTGTCACATCACAACATATTTTTAGTTCTCTTTACTAATGAATGCATGGTCAACAGTATGTTAAGACCAGAAGACTTAAGTAATAATTTAGGAAACAGTCTCACGATTTCCTAGAACTACTCTTGGTAGCAAGTGTCTTAGGATGAATTCTCAACAAGCAAAACCAGTGAAGCTTATATACTATATGCAGGAAGAGGTTTATCTTAAGGAAACAGCTCATTTAGTTATAGAGACTGGCAAGTCCCAAGTCTATGATCCACATATCAGGCTAGAGGCTCCTCCCATCTCTTCAGTTGCAGGGACTGACAAACCCAAGAATGACAGGTAAACAGTCAGCTGATAACGCAAAGCTTTGGAATACAAATCACTGTCTCAAATACAAAAGATGAGGAGACAGATGTAGGATTCAGATCAAGCAAACAACTGAAGATGTTTGTCAGAACTACAATATTTAAGTTTGATGCAAGCCACTCCTAAGGAAACTCCCATTCAATTAATTGGCTGCTCATCATGGAGGTATGCATTGTAACATATCTTGGGAGATGATTACAAACATAACTGATAAGCCAGAGAACCATGGCCTAGCCAACTGATCCAACTTTTTTTTAATTAATTTTAATGAATGTTTACAGAGATTTTGGATTTCCATACATTCATTGTTGCATTTTTCTCCCTGCCCACCCTTCCACCCAGTTTACTCTTCTCTTTGAAAAGTAAAAGAAAAATGATTTCATTAGTGTAGAATTCCCGTCCCCCTCCCCCCAGCCACCCCGAGTACACTCCACTATGCAACCTTCATTCTGGACTCTTGTCATAACCATAATACCCAATCATATATCACTTTCAAACAGTTCTCTCCCTCATCTGTTTCAATGCAGTATACATAATTTATCTAATTTTTCTCAGTCTCACTCCAACCCTGATGTCAGTCTCATTCTACAATAGTGGCACCATGCAGCACTTGTCCTTTTGTGACTGAGATATTTCTCTCAGCATAATGTCCTCCAAGGTCACACATTTTAAATAATACTGAATGAGTTCCTTGTTATTCAATGCTGCATAGTGTTCCATTGTGTAAATATACCAGAGCTTCTCTATCCATTCATTTGTTGATGAGCACTTAGGTTGTTTTCAATTCTTTGCTATTGTGAACAAAGCCTCAATAAACAAGGGTGTGCCTATATCTGCCTGGGTGGCAGATATGGTTTCTTTAGGGTATATTCCCAGTAATGGAATTTCTGGGTCAAGTGGTATTTCTATTTGCAACTTTTTGAGAGAGCGTCATACAGCCTTCCATAGAGGTTGCACCATTTTACACTCCCACCAACAGTGAATAAGGGTTCCAGTTTCTCTGCAACCTCGCCAACATTTGTTGTTTGCTGCTCTGTTAAATTTTATATTCTTACTGGGGTGAGATGCTATCATATAGTTGTTTTGATTTGCATCTCTCTTGGACCTAGGGATTTTGAACATTTCTTCATGTATTTGTTGGCCATTTGAATGTCTTCTTTGGTGAAGTGTCTGTTCATATCCTGTGCTCATTTTTCAATTGGGCTATTTACCTTTATCTTGTTGTGGTACAACTGATCCAACTTTAACCATCACAAGAACCTTGAAAGTGTGTAAACTGCAGAAGGATTTGATTGAATATCTGATCTGATATATCTGATCAAGATAGAGACTAGTAAAAAAATGTATCAATTAGCTATTAATACATTAAAAACACCTCAAATCTTCTTCTTCTCATTATCATCAAGTCAGAGTCAACTCATAACTGATCCTCTATTGGGTTTCCAAGTCTACAAATTGCCCAGGAGGAGACTATCTTTGTCCCATGAAATTGCTGCTGTATTTGAACCATCAGAGAGAAGCAATTTTTAGGTTAGCATTGTAATCCATAGATAAAACTCACTTTGCAGATTTGAGGTAGAAAATGTTGAGACCATATCTTGTAATAAATGTAGCACCAAAACCCCACTCTTGTCAAGTCTGTTCTAACTTATAACAATCCTCCATCAGATTCTTCAGACTGTATACTTTTAAAAAAACAAAACAAAACCAAAACTGTCCATCTTCCTCTTGTGGAGTGGCTGGTGAACTTGAACTGATGACCTTTTAGTTGACAGCCCTATATGTAGTGCATTATCTCACCAGTGCTCAGTGTTGTATGTTGTTGTTGTTAGGTGCCACAGAGTCTAGCAAAACTCATAGCAACCCTGTGAGCATAGATCTGAATTATGTCTTATTCTGTGCTACCCTCAGATATACATTATATGTATATACATATACATCTCAGATATACTTAAACCCATTACTGCAGCCAATGCATCATTCCAACTCACTGGTGGGTGTCTTCCTTTCTTTCATTGACATTCCACTTTTCCAAGCATGATATCCTTTCCAAGGAATAATCTCTCCTAGCAACATGCCCAAAGTATGAGAGATAAAGTTCCACCATCCTTCCCTCCAAGAAACACTCTGATTGCAGCTCTTTCAGGACATATCTATTTAGTTGTTTTGGAAGTTCATGGGGTATTCAACACTCTTCTCCACAACCCAAAGGCATCAGTTCTTCTTTTGTCAGCCTTGTTCAATGTCCAGGTCTCAGTTGCATAGCATATAACCTAAAAGACCATGGCCTAATCAGATGCACCTTAGTCTTCAAACTGAAGACTCAGCATTTTGGAGAAATCCCTGACAACAGACTTGTGTATAGTAATATGTCTCTTGATTTCTTGACTGCTGGTACCAAGGGTGCTGACTGTGGATTTAAGTAAGATAAAATTATTGACAGCTTCAATCCTTTCTACATCTATCAGATGTTGCCTATTGGCCCAGTGATAAAGATCTTTGTTTTCTTGATGTGTAGATGTAATCCTTATTGAAGGCTGCAGTCTTTTATCATCTGTAGCAAGTATTGGAAAATCTGACTCACTACTTGCTTTTTGTAAATAAAGTTTTATTGGGACAAATCTACACTATTTGTTTACATCCTTTCTATGATCACTTTCATGTTACAACAGCCATGTTGTTATTTTGACAGAGAATGCATGTCCTGCAAAGTCTAAATATTTATTGTCTGATCTTTTACCAGAAAAAAAAAAGCCTGCTGATTCCTGATTTAGTACAAGGAAAGAAAGTCTGAAGAAAGAGAAAACTTTTTGGAGGCAACTAGAATAACCATGAAAGCAGATGAATCAGGCACAGGATCACAGGGACCATACTGCTACATTTGGTTAAGAAGCAAGAAATCAGTTCAAAATTCCTATGCTGTCCCTACTGCTGTTTGTACTTGGGTTGGCCGCCTGAGGCCCAGCATTATCCTATGAAATGATCAGAGCAAAGAGGTTTTACAGAGTCTGAAAAATACTCAAAGATAACACATATTGAACACCTTCATTGGAGCTTGTAGAGAGTGAAGGTTCACTGACATCCCAGAATCCCACTCAGGTCTCCAGGACTGTCCTGGGATGAAGTCGACAGAGCCTGTTTGTCTACTTTCCAGCTCTGCACATGAGCATCCAACCAAGCATCCCAATGTTAGTGAGCTGTGAGGACACAATCCCATGCCTGTGCATCAGCAAGCTGATCTCCTTTCCTATCTGTGTTCTGCTAATAAAGAAAAAACACAAAACATGGGGTTAGAAAAATAGTCAGTGAGTGATTGACAGAGCCACGGTCTTGGCTGAGTCACTGATGCCTGTGTAGGGAGATCCTGAGAAAATAACATTTTTCTCAATACTCCTCCTGGTGTGATGAGATGTTTGCTTTCCATTAACCTCATATTTTGCCCTTTAGTCACACTATGTCTGTCAAGACTAGCAAGGAGGCGAAAATTGCTCTTGGAAAGATCCAAATCTTGTTGGCTCAAAGTCTCAGAAAATCTAGAAATATCCTTCCATAAGTGCCTTGGCATGTCTCGCCTGCTCTGTTGCTGCTGTGAAACGCTCTGTCAGGGAATCCCTCATCTAACATGCCAAGGCTTCATAGCTTCATCTGGGCCAGGTCTTTTTAGCTTGACTGCCTGTGAGAGTCACCCAGGCAATGCTCATATTATCCCTAACCTGGGCCACCTCATGAACTGGCATGGACTGAAGCCAAGTACAAGGAATTCCAACATTCTCTTGGTAGTTTCTTTGTACAGCCAGAATCACATGGAATTTTAGGCTAAGATGGCATTCAGCATTGAAGATGCCCAGTAGTAGGCATTCACAGCATCCATGAAGCTTCTAAACTTCATCTGTTCAGCTTTTGAGGAGGATGGCATGAAGGGCTGACCACAGTCCCAGCCTTGGGCTGCATGAAACTGGAATTTAACATGTGTCACCCTACTCATTAAGCTTTCAGGTAAGAATGGCTCGTCCTCCTGTGGACTCACCTTGGCCATGCGTAGCATAGCAGAGATAGAAAAGCACATTAACCCATCTGTACAACTCCAGTCATGCATCCCTTTTTACCTCTTTCCCAGAGCCTCGTTCCCTTCGCTCAACTGGAGACCCACCATGAATACTGTTTCTGGTGTCAGAGAGTCACTTTTAAATCATATCACATCTCCTCTACTAAAATACTACACTGCACAGAGAGAGAAACTGATTTTCAGAGAGGGAAACTGGCTGTCCAAAGTCTTGGAAATGCACTGGGATTCTTTCTCGGGCCCATCCGATGCCAGGTCCCTGCTTTGTCCTCTGCCCCACACCACCTGAAATTTACTAGCTCTAAGGATCATACATTGACAATCTGACCATCATGTGCCTCTTCTAGGCTACATATTCCGTCTTATGACAGCACATCTAAGGAGCCCTCATGGTGTAACACATCATTTTTGAACTGCTAACAAAAAGATAAGGGGTTTGAGTCCACTATCTTGTTTTTGGAAGAAAAATAAGCAATCTCTTCCAGTAAAAGTTTTACAGCCTTGGAAATACAATGGAGGATTACATGGGTTTGGGGTTTGGGCTATTTAAGACACCAAATAGAACTTAGAGAATATCTGGATGCTGATTTGCTTCTATGTAATTTAGACAAGTCCCAGGCCATTTTGGCCTTAATTTCTCCAGAAGGTTCCAATACTAACCTAGTGAGGTCTGAGGTTCATATCTCCAGAGGCACTCAAAAGGCCCCTGGGGTTTTAGCAACTCTGGTCGGGAGGGCACCATGCTGCCACTCCCTGCTCTTCCCCTCTCTGCCTCACACACCCCCCCCACACCCTCCACCCCCGCCACACACACACTGCCAAGAATGGAGACTCCTCCACTTCCTCCACTCAGGGGGAAATTACCCATTAATGAGAGAGAATTGCAAATACTGTGACTGGCCCAGTGCCCAAGGTCCCTCAGAGAGCCAGGAGGTGTTTGTATAGGAGGGGAATTGGAAGCTAATGCATGGGGGTGGGAACTTTTGTGGTGGAGGCACAATCTTTTCCCACCCCCATTTCTACTGCTGTTCCAAATTTGTACTTTTACAAAAATTAATTTCATGCTTGGGCTTCCCATGAACTCTCTTAATTCAATTGAGGGGCCATTATCGTCACTGGGTGTAATAGGCTGTTTCCGCAGTTTTGGGGGAGTCGAGAAGGCCAAGAAGGTGGACACATTTTCCCTCTGCAGGTGGGATCCAGGAGGGGGGTGGTCTAGTAAAAATGCCTGCCCTGGAAGGTCCAGGTGACAAGAGGGACTGGAAAGTGTGTTCAAATTTATTGTTGTAGTTGTTGCATCAACCAATCTCATTTAGGGTCTTACTTCTCCCCTCAGAATGATTTATTCTGTGGGACATCAGACCCACAGGGAAGATGGAAAAAGCATGCTGATCTCAAATTACTGCCACCTAAACAAGAGTGGCTACTGCTGAGAAGTTTGGTGCACAGCAATGTCAGGACTGAAAGGGAAGGAGCTACCTACTAGGATACTAACTCCCTCTCTGAGGAAGTCTCTTGCCCATGCCAAGTCCTCCATTCTGACTGCTTATCTTTAGCTCTCTGCTCCCTTCTCTGCCTCACAAAGAACACTCCTTATTCATTGCAAATATTTACCTGTGCCATGAGAAACTTGTATCTGAATCAGTTCGTAGAACAAAATAAAATAGTTATTAGAGCAACACAAGGGGATACCAAAGAGTACTGAATATCCCACAGATTGTCAAAAGAACAGACAAGTCTGTCTTAGAGAAGATCCAACCTAGGTGCTTCTCAGAGGAAAGAATGATGAAACTTCATCTCAAATATTTTTAGCATATTGTCTGGAGGTACTGGTACTTAGAAAAAGACATCATGCTGGAAAAGGTGAATGATCAGAGGAAAAGAGGAAGATTCTCAAAAAGATCGATTGACACTGTGACCATAACAATGGGCTGGAACATATCGGAGATAGTGAGGATGCTGCAGGATAGAGTAAGGTTCAGATATGCTGCTCATAAAATAATTGTGAGTTATAGTCAACTTGATGGCACATAAAAACAAGAACTGCAGGACTAAAATCAAGAAAGGTATGAATGATGAAATGTTTTATCCTTTCATCATATGTATTCAGTCTGTATCCTCAACAAGTAATCTGAGAAGCTGAGCTATATGAAGTCAAATGTGGCACTAGGATGTGGAAGAAGACAATCTGCAAAGTGTAGATTATATAACTTTGCTTGCAGGTAGTGAAGAAAACTTGCAGCACTTATTTATGAAGCTTAAAGACTATAGTGTTCAGTATGTATTACACTTCAACATTAAAAAAGTAAAAATTTTCAGGGGAGCTTTGGTGGCCTAGTGGTAAGTAGCTGCAACTACAATCTCAGAGGTGCATGGTTCGAATCCACCAGATGCTCTGCCGGGGAAGGAGGGACAATCTCCTCCTGTACCAGTCAGATCTGATTTGACGGTACATTCACACAAAAATAATTTTTAAAAAAAGTAAAAATTTTCAAATTGGGAATGATAAAGAATGGCAAGATAAATGGAAAAAAGATTGAAATTTTCAAAGATACCATTTAATTGTATACACAACCAATACCAATGGAAATAGTAGTCAATAAATAAAAAACAAATTTTCTGCCATGAACCTCTGCAATGGCAAAGAATAAACATGCCAGCTTAAAGCCAAAAGCCCAAACCATGATATTTCAAATTGTTGCATATATATGTGGAAGTTAAACAATGAATAGAGAAGACTAAAGAATTGATGCTTTTTTGCAGTCTATAGTATAAAGAAGCTGACAAATACAGACAGAAATGCACAATCTGGAGAAGATAAAATTGGTGAACACAACTTTCTAAAGATTGAATCTCTGTGCTCATCAAAAACTTTTTCCAACAGGGTGAAAAGAAAACCAGGGTAAAGAAGAAAACAAATTAAACATCCTAAAAAAAAAAGGCAGAGAATATTGCAGTCCTCATGAAAACCCCAGAATCAAAAATCCAGAAGATATATGTTGATATAAAGACTTTTGAACAGCTATAAAAGAAAGTACAAACGATGGAAGAAACAATGGAAGCAACAGGTAAAAGTAATACACTAAACATGGAAGAAACAATGGAAATCACTAAGAAAGTAAACGCTCCAGAGACCCAGAGCTACATGAAATACACTGATAAAGAAGAACATGCGCAACTATAGAAGAAAATGCAAAAGAGAGAAGAAAGAATTGAAACTATAGATAAAGAAGTACAAAACCTTTAAAAATCATAACAAGATAGAAAGGGTACAACCAACATAGTACTGGAAATAACAGAAATACAGAAAATGCAATCCAGAATATTAAGATCAAAAGGGCAGAAGTGTCCAACATGCTGGTGGAACCAAAAAAAAACAAACAAAAAAAACCCCAAAAAAGACAAAAACCCAACCTGAACAGAAGAGATGGAGTACAGAGTCAGTGAGCTGAAAGATAAGAATGTCAATGAAAACATGTTGTTCTTGTTGTTATGTGCCATTGAATTGCCTGCAACCCATAGTGACTCTATGTTACAATATCTATGAACCCTGATCTGTCCAAAGCCAATTTCCCTAATTTCAATACACCCCATTGTCCAGTCACTGTATGTTTTTGTGCCACTTAAGTCATAATGGCTCCAACCCTGGAAATTCTTTAGTAAAAGACCAAAGACTAGATGAGAAATAAAGAAAATGGCCAAATATTAGAAACATATGGGATGATGTCAAAAGAAACAACATACATATGATTGGAATTCCAAAATTCCATAGGGACAAAGGAAATCACTGAGAAAATTGTGAAGAGATAGTAGGAAAAAAGTCCCAGATATTATGAAGAACAAGGAAGCTTCAAGAAGCTCAGTAAACACCAAATAGAGTAGAACCCCCCAAAAACATCAAGACATTAAAAAACAATCAAGACATCATAGTCAAATTCTCCAAAATAAAACATAAGGACAGAATATTAAAAGTAGCACAAGAAAAGCAAATAGTCACCTACAAAGGAAAAACAAAAGAATTCAATTCTGATTTTTCAGCAGAAACCATGTGAGCTAGAAGACAATGGGATGGTACATTCAGAAAGTTGAAAGAAAGCAATATCCAACCGAGGATCCTGTACCCAGCAAAGCTATCCATCAAATATGAAGGAGACATCACATTCTTTGCAGAAATGAAGGAAATTAAGGAATTTGAGAAAACAAGACCTAATCTCCAAGAACTTTTAAAAGAAATCCTTCACAGTGGTTGCACCATTTTACACTCCCACCAATAGTGAATAAGGGTTGCAGTTTCTCCACAATCTCAGCAGCATTTGTTGCTTGCTGTTCTGTTAAATTTTTCTATTTTGGCTGGGATGAGATGATATCTCATAGTTGCCTTGATTTGCATCTCAAAACTAGGGATTTTGAACATTTCTTCATGTGCTTCTGTCTTCTTTGGTGAGGTGTCTGTTCATATCCTGTGCCCATTTTTCTACTGGATTATTTACCTTTATCTTGTGGTGGTGCTCAAGTATTTTATAAATTCTGGATATAAGTCCCTTATCTGACATGTCATTACAAAATACTTCCCTTTCCTCAAAAAGTTGCAAGTAGAGACATCATTTGACCCAGCAATTCCACTACTGGGAATATACCCTAAAGAGACCATTACCGACATCCATGCAGTGCAAATTATCCAGGAGGATGGCCCTATGAGGAGAATTGTGGCATCAGGATTGGTGGAAGATCTATTAACAATCTGCGCTATGCAGGTGACACAACCCTGCTTGCTGAAACTGAGGAGGACCTCATGCACTTGCTGCAAAGGGTCAAGGACTACAGCCTTCAGTATGGACTGAGGCTCAATGTCAAGCAGACAAAGATTCTCACCACTGGACCAATTGGTAGCAACAGGATGGATGGCGAAGAGATTGAGATTGTTCACAGCTTCAGTTTGCTTGGCTCCACAGGCAACACTCTTGGCACCAGCAGTCAGGAAATCCAAAAACATATTGGGATGGTAAAGTCTGATGTTAGGGACCTCTCTAAAGTACTCAAGAGCAATGGTGTGTCTCTGGAGACTCAGATGTGTCTGATACAGGCAATGGTCTTTGCAATCACTTGTTATGCATCAGGGAGTTGGACAATGACAAGGGAGGACAGAAGGAGAATTGATGCCTTTGAGCTGTGGTGCTGGAGAAGAGCATTGA
>NW_006400114.1:387884-394002 GCF_000299155.1 Elephantulus edwardii
AATCCTCTTCTCCAGCACCACAGCTCAAAGGCATCAATTCTCCTTTTATCCTCCCTAGTTATTGTCCAACTCTCTGATGCATAACAAGTGATTGCAAAGACCATGGACCTTAGTCTCCAGAGTGAAACCATTTATCTTCAATACTTTGGAAAAGAAATGTAGCAAAAAGTTAATGATAAAGCTTGACCTGTCAATAATTACACTTAATGTGAATGGACTAAATCAAGTGGGGGAAAAGTAGCTGAATGGAAAAAAAAAGTACAAAATTGAAACAAAAAACAAAGCCCATCAATATGTTGTCTACAAGAGACACATTTAATAAATGGAGAGAGACAGACTCAAAATCAAAGGTTGGGAAAGAACATACCAAACAAATAGCAACCACAATAAAGCAGAAGTGGCAATACTAATCTGTGATAAAATAAACTTCAGAATGGAAACCACCATAAGAGATAAGAAAGGGCACTATATCATGATTAATGGCACAGTATATTGAGAAGACATAACATTGAACAACATCTATGCACCAAATGATAGATCTGCTAAATACATAAAACAACAATTAACAGGATTGAAGAAAGAAAGAGACAGCACCGTAATAGAGGTATGAGATGTTAACACACCACTCTCACCAAAAGGTAGGTCAACACAAAAGAAACTTAACAAAGATGAAGAAGTTCTAACCCCCCCATTCAGCCAATGCAACCTTGTGAATGTACACCAAGCACTGCACTCAAATAAAACTCAACTCAATTTATTTTAATGTTTGCATGGGACATTTGCAAGAATTGATTACATATTAGGGCACAAAGCAAGCATCAAGATACTAAAGAATACATAAATAATACAAAGTATCTTCTCAGATCACAATGCCATAAAAGTAGAAATTAACCACAAGAAGATAAAGCCTCCAACCTGGAAGCTAAATAACACTCTAGTAGAACATGAGTCAGTTATAGAAGAAATAAAGAATGACATTAAAAAGTTCCTCAAAAGAAATGATAATGAAAATACAACATACCAAAACCTCTGGGATACACCTACGGCAGTCCTTAGGGAACAGTTCATACCAATAGGTAAACACATACAAAAATGAAGAAGTAAAATTAATGATCTAACTCAAGACCTACATCAAATATAAAAAGAACAACAATCTAACCCTATAGCTTCTAGAAGAAAGGAAATTATAAGAACAAGAGCAGAAATCAACGAGATACAGAACAGAAGAACAATTGAAACCATCAACAAAACCAGCAGCTTGTTTTTTGAAAGGATCAAAATTGGTGAACTAAAGAAAAAAGGAGAAGATATGAGTAACTCAAATAAGGAATAATAGAGGTGACAAGACAACAGAACTAGAGAAAAGTAAATCCATAATTTCAGAATATTGTGAATAGCTATAATCTGGTAAATTTGAAAATTTTGAGAAAATGGACAAATTCCTTGAAACTCATGCCACACTCAGATTAACACAGCCAAATGCAGACACTTAAACCGACTCATCGCAAAAGAAGAAATTGAGCAGGTCATCAAAAGAATAAAAAAAAAAAAAAAGAAACCCTGGACCAGATGGCTTAATGGCTAAATTCTACCATTCAGAGAAGAATTATCAAAGTTCTACTTAAATTATTTCAAAGAATAGAAGAAGAAGGAACACTTCCAAAGACATTGAATCAAGCAAGCATAACACTTATATCAAAATCAGGCAAAGACAGAAAACTACAGACCAATATCCCTCATGAACATAGATGCAAAAATCCTTAACAAAATCCTAACCAATATAATCCAAAAGCACATTAAAAAAATAATTTACATGACCAAGTGAGATTCATTACAACTATGCAAGGATCTTTCAACATTAAAAAAAGCAATTAACATAATTCACCATATTAACAAAGCAAATAACAAAAGTTGTATTATCTCAACAATTGATACAGAAAAGGTATTTGACAAAATTCAACATCCCTTCCTGATTAAGACACTCAGCAAAATTGGAACAGAAGGAAATTTCCTGAGAAGTATATATGCAAAACCAAGAGACAAAATCATTCTCAATGGAGAAAGACTAAAAGCATTTTCCTTGTGAACAGAGATCAGGCAAGCATGTCCACTCTTACCACTCCTATTCAATATTATATAGAAAGTACCTGCAAGAGCAATATGACAAGAGAAGGAGATAAAAGGCATCTAGATGGGCAAAGAGATGACTAAACTGTCACTATATGCAGATGATATGATAGTGTACTTCAAGAACTCAACAAAAAGACTTTTAGAGCTAATAGACCAATTTGGTAGAGTGACAGGATATAAGATCATTATCCTTGCTGCAAATGGAAGAGAAGAGGTCCGAAGTCGCAAGAAGTCCATCCTGGAGTAGAAGTTCAAGATAAAGGACTTTTTCTCAGAACTGTCTGAGATAAGAAGTCTTCATGATACTGTATGTGATAGTTGTACTTACAGACTCTTTAAATTCAAGAGATATTAGCCGCATCATAAGACACAGACAATAGCATGAGGTGTTCAGAATCACAGAAACCCCAACGGCTTGAGACTTAAGCCATCATATCAAGGGCTGGTTAAGGCAAGTGAGAAGTTAAATAGTGTAGGCAGAAGTAAAAAGGGAAGCTGGTGGAATAGGGAAAGTGGTGGGTCAAGACACGTGGCAATGGTGGGTAACAATACTGAATCTATCAGTCATTTCTCTAATTGGGAAATCATCTGCTCCTTTCTGTAAAGTACTTGTCTGTCAGATACTATTATAAAAAAGATTAAGATAGACTAGGAAGAAGGATTGGCCATCCACTTCCAACATAAAAGGGCTTGGAAAACCCTATGTACAATAAAGCACACTTTTACTAGCAGATATGGCAATGAAGGAGGACTAGCTATAAGCAGACATTAGTGATTGGAACATGGATGTGAGAAGCATGAATGTAGAAAAATTGGAAGTTGTTAAAATAGAAATGGACATAAATATTGACATACTAGATATTTGGCAGAAGTATTAAAAGAAGATGGAAAGAACATACAGAGTCACTGTATTGAAAGGAATTGTCAGACACAGAAGAATTTAATAAAACAACATATGAGCAAGAACCTATGGTAATGAAGGAAGAAGTTAAAGGTGCTTTAAAGGAATTAGCAAAAAGTAAAGCCCCAGGAATAGATGGTATACCAACTGACATAGTTCAACTAACAGATGCTGCCTTGGATGTGTTCACCAAGTTGTGCCAAGAAATCTGCAGAACTTGGCCAACTGACTGAAAGAGATCCATGTTTGTTCCCATTCCAAAGAAAGGTGACCCAACAGAGTGTGGAAATTATCAAACAATATCATTGATATCACATGCAAGCAAGATTCTGCTGAAGATTATATAAAAACTACTGGAACAGCACATCAGCAGAGAACTGCCAAAAGTTCAGACTGGGTTTAGAAGGGGTTGTGGTACTAGGGATATTGTAGCTGATGTTAGATGGATCTTAACTGAAAGCAGGGAGTACCAGAGGGATGTCTATCTGTGTTTCATTGAATATGCAAAGGTGTTTGACTGTGTGGGTCATAACAAACTTTGGCTGACTGTGAGAAGAATGGGAATCCAAGAACACTTGATCATATTAATGTGAAACCTATACTTGGACCAAGAGGTAGCCATCAGAACAGAGAAAAGAAACGCTGCATGGTTCAAAATTGAAAAGGGTGTATGCCAGGTACGTGTCCTATATCCATACCTTTTCAACCTATATGCAGAACAGATTATCCAGGAGGCTGGACTCCATGAAGAGAAGTGTGGCATCAGGATTGGTGTAAGATTCATCAACAATCTGCGTTATGCAGATGACATAACCCTGTTTGCTAATACTGAGAAAGACCTAAAGTGCTTGCTGCAGAGGGTCAAGGATTGCAGAGAAGTGTGACATCAAGATTGGCGTAAGATCCATCAACAATCTGTGTTATGCAGATGACACAACACTGTTTGTTAATACTGAGAAGGACCTGAAGTGCTTGCTGCAGGGGGTCAAGAATTGCAGCCTTCAATAAGGATTAAGGCTCAATGTCAAGAAAACAAAGATTCTCACCACTAGGCAGCATCAGGATTGTAGTGAAGAGATTGAGATTGTTCACAGCTTTAGTTTGCTTGGCTCCACAGTCAACACTCTTGGCACTAGCAACCAGGAAATTATAAGATGTATTATGATGGGAAAGTCTGCTGTTAGGGACCTCTCCAGGGTACTGAAGAGAAATGGTGTCACTCTGGATACTAAGGTATGCCTGATACTGGCCATGATCTATGCAATCACTTGCTATGCATCACAGAGCTGGACAACGACTAGGGAGGATAGAAGGAGAATTGATGCCTTTGAGTTGTGGTGCTAGAGAAGAGTATTGAATGTACCATGGACTGCTAAGAAAACAAAGAGGTTCATTCTGGAGAGGGTTAAACTGGGCTGCTCCTTGGAGGCAAGAATTCTGAGTCTTCGCCTGACATACTTTGGACATGTTGCAAGGAGGGACCAACACTTGCAGAGGGATGTCATGCTTGGGAGGGTGGAGCCATAGTGCAGGAAAGGAAAACCCTCTATGAGGTGGATTAATTCAGTGATTGGGGTAATTGGGGTGGGTGTGTCTGAGGCAGTGAGACTGGCAGAGGACAGAGCAGGGTTTAGGTCTGTTGTACACAGGGTTGCTATGAGTCACAAGTGACTCAATTGCACATAACAACAAGTATTGGCGAAGTGAGATGGTTTGGCATGGGTCATTTTGAATCAGATGATCTACTATGCCAGGGTTGAAAAGGTGAGGAAAAAATAGGGTACTTTAATAATCAAAGAAGTCATTTCTAGATCCATCATGAAAGAAAATGCAGAGAGTGACAGGAAAAAAATCCATACACATACAAGGAAGTCCAGTGAATACCACCATCATTTAAATATATGAACTGACAACTAGAGCCGAAGAAGAGGAAATAGAAGATTTCTAAAAACTTCTGCAGTCAGAAATAATTTGAACATGCAATCAAGATGCATTGATAATAATGGGTGATTGGAATGCAAAGTTGGGAACAGGGAAGAAGCTGGAAAACATGGACTTGGCAATAGAAATGAAGCTGGAAGTAAGATAACTAAATTCTGAACATTTAATGATTTATTCACTGCAAATACCTTTTATAAGAAAAACAAACGCAGGCTATACACACGGATTTCACCTGATGGTAAACATAGGAATCAAAGAGATTACATCTGCAGAAAGAATCACTGGAGAAGCTCAATATTAGCGGTGAAAACCAGGCCAGGTGCTGATTGTAGAACAGACCACCAACTACTTATAAGCAAGTTTAAGCTAAAGCTGAAGAAAATAAAATCATCTGGCCAACTGACTGGAAAAGATATTTGTTTCCATTCCAAAGAAGGGTGACCGACAGAGTGTGGAAATTATCAAACAATATCATTAATAACACATGCAAGTGAGATTCTGCTGAAATTGTTCCAAAAATGACTACAGCAACACATCAGTAGAGAACTGCCAGATGTGCAGGCTGGGTTTATTTAGAAAAGACCATGGCACTAGAGATATTATAGCTATAGTTAGATGGATCTTTGCAGAAAGCAGAGAGTACCAGAGAAACGTCTGTGTTTCATTGACTAAGTAAAGACTTTTGACTGTGTGGGTCACAAAAAACTGTGGTTGACTCAAGGAAGAATGGGAATCCCAGAATATTTGATTGTCTTATGCGAAAACTATACTTGGACCAAGAGGCAGTCGTCAGAACAGAACAAGGAGACATTGCATAGTTCAAAATCGGGAAGAGTGTCCACCAGGTAAGTGTTCTTTCTCCATATCTTTTCAGTCAGTATGCAGAACAGACCATCTGAGATGCTGGGTTATACAAGGAGGAAAGTAACATCAGGATTAGAGGAAGATTCATCAACAACCTGCATTATGCATACGACACTACCCTGCTTGCTGAAATTGAGGAGGACCTGAAGCATTTGCTACGTAAGGTCAAGGACTGCAGCCTCCTATATGGATTGAAGCTCAACATCAAGAAAACAAAGATTCTCACCACTGGGCCAATTGGCAGCATCAGGATGGATGGTGAAGAGATTGAGATTGTTAACA
>NW_006400114.1:394132-394782 GCF_000299155.1 Elephantulus edwardii
ATGTGTCAGTTGAGTCGCTTGCGACTCATAGCGACCCTATGTACAACAGACCTAAACCCTGCTCTATCCTGTGCCAATTGCACTGCCTCTGACACACCCATCCTCATTACCCCAGTCACTGAATCAATCCACCTCATAGACGGTCTTCCCCTCCTGCGGTGTCCCTCCACCTTCCCAAGCATGATGTCCCCCTCTAAGGACCTCCTTACAACATGTCCAGAGTATGTCAGATGAAGCCCCAGAATCTTTGCCTCCAAGGAGCAGCCTGGTTTAACCCTCTCTAGGACGTAGACGAACAGAAAGGGCAATCTAAGTAGAACTGTCAAGCATGGAAACGAAAAGGAAGAGGAACAGATGTAAGCAGACACTAGTAATTAGAACATGGAATGTGAGAAACATCAATGTAGGAAAATTACAAATTGTTAAGAAAGAAATGGAACGCATAAATATTGACATACTAGGCATTGGGGAGATGAGATGGACTGGCATGGGGCATTTCGAGTTAGATGATCATATGATATATTATTCTGGAGACGAAAAGGTCAGGAAAAATGAAGTTGCTTTCATGGTCAAAAAAGAAATTTCTAGGTCCATCTTGAAGTACAACATTGTGAGTGATAGGATTATATCCATACGCTTACAAGGAAGTC
>NW_006400114.1:394882-404097 GCF_000299155.1 Elephantulus edwardii
GGGAAAATCAGCTGTCAGGGACCTCTCTAGAGTACTGAAGAGCAACGATGTCAGGCTGGAGACTAAGGTGCGCCTGATTCAGGCCATAGTTTTTGCAATTGCATGCTATGCATCAGAGAGCTGGGTAATGACATGGGCTGATAGAAAGAGAATTGATGCCTTTGAGCTGTGGTGCTGGAGAAGAGTCTTAAACCGGGCTGCTCTTTGGAGGCAAGGATTCTGAAGCTTCATCTGACATATTTTGGGCATGTTGCAAGGAAGGACCAGTCCTTGGAGAGGGACATCATGTTTGGGAGGGTGGAAGGACAGTGCAAGAGAGGAATACCCTCAATGAGATGGATCGATTTAGTGATTGGAGTAATGGGAGTAGGTGTGTCAGAGACAGTGAGGTTGGTACCGAATAGAGCAGGGTTTAGGGCTTTTGTACATAGGATCACTATGAGTCGCAAGCAACTTGATGGCACATAACAACAAACAACATATGCAGATGATATGATAGCGTACACAGAAAACTCCAAGCACTCAATAAAAATATTGTTAGAGATAGTAGACTGATTCAGTAGAGTGGCAGGATATAAGATCAATATCCAAAATTCAGTGGGATTCCTCTACAGTAACAAAGAGAACTCAGAGAAGAAAACCAAGAAAGCAATGCCATTTACAATAGTCAACCACAAATTGAGATACTTGTGAATGAACCTAACTAGAGTACAAAAGACTTCTACATAGAAAACTACAAAATATTTCTGTGAGACACAATAAAAGACCTAAAAAATGGGAAAATGTACCCTGTTCATGGATAGGAGGACTCAATATTACTAAAATTGCTATCCTACCAAAAACAATTTACATCTTCAACACAATCCAAATACAAATACAAAATTTCTTTTTCAAGGACATCAAAAGGGAAATTATCAAGTTTATTTTGAGAGGAAAAGACCCCAAATAAGCAAAGCACTTTTGAAAAATAAAAATGAAGTGGGAGGCATAGTACTCCCTGACCTAAAATCCTAGTAAACAGTGGTAGCACCTGAACAGCAGACCAGACAATGTGTAGTGGATGACATTGAGGCTGTACAGGATGATATAACATTGCTGACACAGGTCACCAAAAAGACAGGACTGAAAGCAAAGACCAGAAGTATTAAAAGAAGATGGAAGGAATATACTGAGTCACTGTATCGAAAGGAATTGGAAGACACAGAAGAATTTCATGAAAAAACATATGAGCAAGAGCCTATGGTGATGAAAGAAGAAGTTCAGGCTGCTTTGAAGGAAATGGCAAAAAATAAGGCTCCAGGAATAGATGGTATACCAATTGACATATTTCAGTTAACAGATGCTGCCCTGGACGTGCTCACCAAGTTGTGCCAAGAAATCTGGAGAACGACCACTTAGCCAACTGACTGGAAGAGATCGATATTTGTTCCTATCCCAAAGAAAGGTGACCCAACAGAATGTGGAAACTACAGAACAATCTCACTGATTTCACATGCGAGCAAGATTTTACTGAAGATTATCCAAAAACGACTGGAACAGCACATCAACAGAGAACTACCAGAAGTCCAGGCTGGTTTCAGAAGGGGTCGTGGTACTAGAGATATTGTAGCTGATGTTAGATGGATCTTGGCTGAAAGCAGGGAATACCAGAGGAATGTCTGTCTGTGTTTCATTGACTATGCAAAGGCATTTGACTGTGTAGATCATAACAAACTGTGGCTGACTCTGAGAAGAATGGGAATCCCAGAACACTTGATCGTTCTAATGCGAAACCTATACTTGGACCAGGAGGCAGTCATCAGAACAGAGCAAGGGAACACTGCATGGTTCAAAATTGGGAAGGGCATACACCAGGGATGCATCCTATCTCCATACCTTTTCAACCTATATGCAGAACAGATTATACGGGAGGCGGGGCTCTATGAGGAGAAATGTGGGGTCAAGATTGGTGGACGATTTATCAACAATCTGCGTTATGCAGATGACACAACACTGCTTGCTGAAACTGAGGAGGACCTGAAGCACCTGCTGCAGAGTGTCAAGGACTGCAGCCTACAATATGGATTGAGGCTCAATGTCAAGAAGACAAAGCTTCTCACCACTGGACCAATTGGTAGCATCAGGATGGATGGTGAAGAGATTGAGATTGTACACAACTTTAGTTTTCTTGGCTGCATAGTCAACAGTCTTGGCACCAGCAGCCAGGAAATTAAAAGGCGCATTGCCATGGGAAAGTATGCTGTTAGGGACCTCTCTAAAGTACTCAAGAGCAACTGTGTCTCTCTGGAGACTAAGGTGCCCCTGATACAGGCCATGGTCTTTGTAATCACTTGTTATGCATCAGAGAGTTGGACAATGACTAGGGAGGATAGAAGGAGAATTGACACCTTTGATCTGTGGTGCTGGAGAAGAGTATTGAATGTTCCATGGACTGCCAAGAAAACAAACAGATCCATCCTAGAGAGGGTTAAACCAGGCTACTCCTTGGAGGCAAGGATTCTGGGGCTCCGTCTGACATACTTTGGACATGTTGTAAGGAGACCCAGGTCCTTGGAGAGGGACATCATGCTTGGTAGGGTAGAGGCACAGCGCAGAAGGGGAAGACCCTCTATGAGGTGGATTGATTCAGTGACTGGGGTAATCGGGATGGGTGTGTCAGAGGCAATGCGATTGGCACAGGATAGAGCAGGGTTTAGGGCTGTTGTACATAGGGTCGCTATGAGTCGCAAATGACTCAACGGCCCATAACAACAACATCAGAATATTATGAAAAGTAATACTCTGTACTCTGACCAGTTTGGAAACTTAGAGAAAATGCACAAATTCCTTGAAACTCATGTCATACACAGATTGACATGGTCAAATATGTAACACTTGAACAGAACCATCATAAAAGAAGAAATTGAGCAGGTCACAAAAAGATTCTACAACAAAAATTGTCCTGGACACTACTGAATTTAACCAAATGTTCAGAGAAGATTTATCACCTGTTCTACTTATTTAAAAAAAAATAATAAGAAGGAACCCTCGCAGAGTCATTCTATTAGGCAAGAATAACACTAAAATAAAAAAAACAGGAAAAGATATTGCCAAAAAATAAAACTACAGACGGCAGAAAGCGATCGAGGCCAGAAGCGCACAACAGAACAGTTATTACCTAAGCAGCTCCCACAGGTGTTTGGGAGGAAAAACTGCTGTCTAGCTTGACAACATGAAACCCTTACCTCAGGAACATTGGGGGGGGGGAACTGTTGTCTGGCATGACCACTTAGGATCCCTCAACTCAAGCATCAGGGAGATCTTGGGCACCTCAACAGAGGTGAGAAGCCACTTCCAGAAGGGAAGGACAGGCTTCCTCCTTGCTCATTCAGGCACTTGGAAGAAAAAACTGCTGTCTGGCCTGACAATGTGGGACCCCTTAACTCTAACAGGGAGTGACTCTAACAACAGCGACAGTGGTGAGAAGCAACTTCCAGAAAGGAACATTCCTCCTTGCTCATTCAGGTACTTTGAGAGGAAAACTGATGTTTGGCCTGACCACATGGGGCTGCTTAACTCAAGCAACAAGGAGGTTCTGGGCATATCAACAGAGGTGAGAAGCCACTTCCATAAGGGAACAACAGTGTCATAACCCTTGCTCATTCTGGTACTTTTTTGGAAAAAAAACTGCTGTCTGGCCTGACCACGTGGGACCCCTTAACTCCAGTTACAGGGAGGTTCTGGGCAACTCGACGAATGTGAGAAGCCACATCCAGGGGAACAACAAGCTTCCTCCTTGCTCATTCAGGTACTTGGGGAGAAAAACTGCTGTCTGGCCGAACCATGTGGGACCCCTAAACTCTAACAACAGGGACATTCTGGGCAATGCTACAGTGGTAAGAAGCAACTTCCAGAAGGGAACAACAGGCTTCCTCCTTGCTCATTGAGGTACATTGGGGGGAAAACTGTTGTATGACCTGACTACGTAGGACTCCTTAAAGCAAGCAATAGACTGGTTAGGGGCACCTCAATGCAGATGAGAAGTCAATTTCCTAAGGCAAAACCTTGCCTCCTCCTTGCTCATCCACGTATTTTGGGGAAAAAACTGCTGTCTGGCCTGACCATGTGGGACCCTTTAACTCGAGTAACAGGGAAGTTCTTGGCACCACGAGGGAGGGAAGAATCCACTTTTGAAGAGAACAACAGCCTTCCTCCTTATTGATTCAGGTACTTTGGGGGGATACTGCTGTCTGTCCTGACCACGTGGGACCCCATAAGTAAAGCAACAAAGAGGTTCTCAGCACCACGACCGAGGTTAGAAGCCACATTCAGAAGGGAACAATAGGCCTCCTCCTTGCTCATTCAGATACTTTTAGGAAAAACTGCTCTCTGGCCTGACAATGAAGGAACAGTTAACTCAAGAAACAAGGGGGTTCTGGGCACCTTGATATCGTGAGAGCCACTTACAGAAGGGAACAAAAGGCTTCACCTTGCTCATTCAGATACTTGGTTGGAAAACTGCAGTCTGGCCTGACCACAGAGATACCTTAACTCAAGCAACAGGGAGGTTCTGGACATCTCGATGGAGGTGAGAAGTTACTTCCAGAAGCGAACAACAGGCTTGTCTTTGCTCATTCACATACTTTGAAGGGGGGGGGGGGGGGGGGGCAAGAAGTCTGTCTTGCCTCACCACGTGGGACACTTGAACTCAAGCAACAGGGAGGTTCTGGGCACCTTGATGTGGTGAGAAGCCACTTACAGAAGGGGGGAAAAGCTTCATCTTGCCCTTTCAGGTACTTTGGGGCAAAAAAATGCTGTCTGGCCTGACCACATGGGATCACATAACTCAAACAACAGGGAGGGTTTGGAAACCTTGACAGAGATGAGAAGCCACTTCCAGAAGGAAAGAACAGATTTCCTAATTGCTCATTCATGTTCATTGGGGGGGAAAGCTGCTGTCTGGCCTGACCTTGTGGGACCCCTTAACTCAAGCAAAAGGCAGGTTCTGGGCCACTTGATGGAGGTGAGAAGCTACTTCCAGAAGGGAACAAGAGGCTTGCCATTGCTCATTCGGGTACTTTGGGGGGAAAACTATTGTCTGTCCTGACCACATGAGACCCCTTAAGTCAAGCAATGGTTATGTTCTGAGCACCATGATATAGTTGAGAAGCCATTTTCAAAAATGAAGCAACAGGGAGGTTCTGTGCAGATCGATGTAGGGGAGAAGCAACTTCCAGAAGCGAACAACAGTCTTCCGCCTTGCTCATTCAGGTACTTTGGGGGGAAAACTGCTGTCTTGCCAGACCACGTGGGACCTCTTAACTCAAGCAACAGAGAGGTTCTGGGCACCTCAACAGAGCTAAAAAACCAGTTGCAGAAGGGAAAAACACGCTTCTTCCTTGCTCATTCAGGTACTTTGGGGAAATCTGCTATCTGGCCTAATCACGTGGGCCCCTTAACTCAACCAACAAGAGGTTCTGTGCACCTTGATGGAGGTGAGAAGTCATTTCCCAAAGGGAACAACACACTCTTTTTCCTCTTTCAGTTACTTTGGGGGGAAAAACACTGCTGTTTGACCTGACCACGTGGGACCCTTTAACTCAAGCAATAGGGAGGTTCTGGACTCCTCGATGGAGGATAGAAACCAGTTGAAAGGGAACAACAGGCTTCCTCTTTGCTCATATAGGTGTTTTGGGGAAATAAAGGCTATCTGGCCTGACTGCGTGGCACCCCTTAACTCAAGCAAGAGGGCAGTTTTGGGATACTTGATGGAGTTGAGAAGGCACTTCAAGAAGGGAACAATAGGCTTCTTCGTTGCTCATTCAGGTACTTTTAGAAAAAAACTACTGTCTGGCCTGAACACATGGAACCAATTAACTCAAGCAAGGGGAGGTACTGGGCACCTCGACAGAGGGAAGAAATCACTTTAAGAAGGCTTCCTCCTGGCTCATTCAGGTACTATGGGGGAAAATACTGCTGTCTAGCCTGACCAAGTGGGACTCCTTAACTCAAGCAACAGGCAGGTTCTGGACATTTCGATGGATAAGAGAAGCTGTTTTCAGAAGGGAACAATAGGCTTTCTCCTTGTGCATTCAGGTACTTTTTGCAGAAACTAACAAATGAACAAAAAAATAAAAAAACAAAAACTTTCTCTCTGGCCTGACCATGTGGGATCCCTTAACTCAAGCAATAGGGAGGTTCTGGGCACTTGATGGAGGTGAGAAGCCACTTCCAGAAGGGAACAACAAGTTACCCTTGCTCATTCAGGTACTTTGGGGGGGGAAAAATGCTGTCTGGCCTGAGCACAGGGGAACCCTTATCTCCAGTAACAGGAAGGTTCTGGGCAACTCGACAAAGTTGAGAAGCCACATCCAAAAAGAAACAATAGACTTGCTCCTTGCTCATTCAGGTATTTTAGGAAAACCTACTGTTATGCATCAGAGAGTTGGACAATGATCAAGGAGGATAGAAGGAGAATTGATGCCTTTGAGCTGTGGTGCTGGAGAAGAGTATTGAGAATACCATGGACTGCTAGGAAAACAAACAGATTTGTCCTGGAAAGAGTTAAACCAGGTGGCTCCTTGGAGGCAAGGATTCTGAGGCTCCGTCTAACATACTTTGGAACATGTTGTGAGGAGAGACCGGTCCTTAGAGAGGGACATCATGCTTGGGAGGGTGGAGGGACAGCACAGGAGAGGAAGGCCCTCTATGAGGTGGATTGATTCAGTGACTGGGATAATTGGGATGGGAGTGTCAGAGACAGTGCGATTGGCAGAGGACAGAGCGGAGTTTAGGGCTGTTGTACATAGGGTCACTATGAGTCGCAAGCAACTCGACGGCACATAACAACAACAACTGTCTGGTCTGACCACGTAGGATCACTTAACTCAAGCAAAGGGAGGTTCTGGGCACTTGATGGAGGTGAGAAGCTACTTCTAGAAAGGAAAAACAGGCTTACCCTTACTCATTCAGAGGTTTGTTTTGGTTTTTTTTTTTTGGGGGGGGTGACTGCTGTCTGTCCTGAATACATGGGAGCCCTTAAGTCAAGCAACAGGGAGGTTCTGGGCACATCAACGTAGAGAAGCCACTTTCAGAAGTTATTTAGAGGTAAAACCCTGCTGTCTGTCCTGAGCACATGGCACCCCTTAACTCAAGTAACAGGGAGGTTCTGGGCACCTCAGCTGAGGTGAGAAGCCACATTAGAAGGGAAAAACAGGCTTACTCTTGCTCATTCATGTGTTGCGGGGTGGGGGGGAACCCTGCTAACTGTCCTGACCAAATGGGACCCTTTAAGTAAAATAACAGGGAGGTTCAGGGCACTTCGATGGAGGTGAGAAGCCAGTTTCAGAAGGGAACAACATGCTCCCTCCTTCCTCATTCAGGTATACATGGGGGGGGGGGACTGTTGTCTGGCCTCACAACGTGGGACTCCTTAATTCAAGCAACAAAGAGGTTTTGGAAACCCAAAAGAGGTGAGAAGCCACTTCCAGATGGGAACAGCAGGCTTCCTCGTTTGGGAGGAAAAAATTGCTGTCAGATCCTTGGCCTTGCAGGCCTTGGGCCAAAAAGGAAACACAAATACATAGGTTCTTCACAAAACATTGCTGTACCCTGGATAATTTTATAGTTATCACAACCTAATATCAACTAAGAAAAGATTCCTATAAAGTCAAGAAAGCAGCAATCCACATCAGATATTATTCAGAAACAAAATAACCCTTCTTGTAAAAAAACAGACCTAATGAATACCCAGATAGAATAAGAAGAAATATGTTGATATAGAGTTATTTGATCAGCTACAGAAAAACATGCAAATTTGAGAAGAAAGAATGGAAGTCAATAAGAGAGCAAATACTTCAGAGACAATAATTCAGAAGTAATATATAGATGGGGGAAACTTGAACAGATACTGATAAAAATAAAAGAGATAAAAAATTGGTGGAATATAAAAAGAGGTAGAAGAAATTAAAAAATAATCACAAGAGAGAAAGGGTTGACCAAGGATGACAGAAGAAGAATTGATGCCTTTGAGTTGTGGTGTGGGAGAAGAGTATTAAACATACCATGGACTGCCAAAAGAACAAACAGCTCTATCCTGGAGAGGGTGACACCAAGCTGCTACTTGGAGTCCAGGATTGTGAGACTCTGTCTCACATATTTTGAGTATATAGCTAGGAGGGACCAGTTTTGAAGAAGTACATAAGACATCATGCTTGGAAGGGTGGAGGGACAGTGCATGAGAGGGAAACACCGGATGAATTGGATTGACATAGTAACTAGAATAATAAGGGTAGGTGTGTCAGAAACAGTGAGATTGGCTCAGGATAGAGCAGAGTTCCGTGCTATTGTGCACAGGGTTGCTATGAGTCATAGTTGACTCGATGGTACCTAACAACAACAAAGTATATTCTCCCTCTTGGTGAGATAGATAGAGAGAGAGAGAGATCCTAATGGCTTCAACTAAAGTTAATATCTAAGATAAACATCACCACCCCCAACCCCCTGCCCTACTGATGTTTCTTTCTCTCTGTTCTTTTTAAAAACTGTTAACACAGTTACAGTTGCTCATTGGACACCTTCATCTTGGTGGCATGACAACAATATGAATCAACTTGTTCAAAACCAAGCTGATCCTTTTCCCCTCCAAACCAGCTCCTTGCTAGCTCTCTAATTCTGTTTGCAGCATCAAAGTCTCCCCTAACTCAAGCATAAAAATTTTGGAAGCATCTTTCCTGCTCACCTCCCACACCAGCCATTCTATAAGTCCGGTCACTTTTATTTCCTGTGCTACTTTCACAGCCTTTCTTTCCTTTCCATTTGTACCACTCCCTCAAGTTCAGACTTTTATACCTCCTGCTCAGAAGATGGAAAGAGCCTCTCACCCCACTTTCCTGTTCCAGGTTCTATCACAGCACAGCCTACACTTTCTGTGCAATGTCATTCAAGTATTCATTTAATTGTATATTACCAATGTCTAGAACAATGTCTGATAAGCAATCACTGAACAATTTTGTTGAATAGATTAACTAATGAAAGGATTTGTATAACACCTAAGCAATATAATTATGGGAATGTGAGATCTTACAGTCTTAAGATTGAAGACAGATTTTAATGTCATCTAATGCAAGACTTTATTTCAAGAAATTGTTGTTCAATGAATGAATGGAAATCCAAAGCCTCTGTAAATTTTCACTGAAATTAATAACAAATTTAAATTTTTTAAAAAAAATAATTAA
>NW_006400114.1:404597-406263 GCF_000299155.1 Elephantulus edwardii
AAGAACGAACTGGGGATGAGGGGGGAGAAAACAGTGCAACAATGAATGAATGAAAACCCAAAATCTCTGTAAATGTTCATTAAAACTAATAAAATTTAATTTTAAAAAAAGAAATTGTTGTTATGTGCCATTGAGTTGGAACTGACTCATAGTTAGTTCGCCAGTGGTTTTTCTGAGACAGTAAATCACAAGGGAGCTGACTGTCTATCTTTCTTCTGCAGAAAAGCTAGTGATTCAAACTATATGCCTTTAGGTAGGCAGTGCAAGTCCTTACCACTGGGCCAGCAGTGCTCCCTAGGACTAGCAATGGACTAAAAGAAATCAACAGTCTCAAGGACTAGCAATTCAAGGACAAGCAATGGACAAAATGCACCCCACTCCATCTATGCTCCTAGGAATACCTCCTACTGCTTTGCAATCCTAACAACCTCACAAAACAAGACTTCCTTCATCCTGTTTTATTCTTGTTTCTTCTCCCTTTTCTATATTCCCTTTTTTTAAAAAAAAAACAAACAAACACACAACAATTTCTGCTTACAAGCCTAGTGCATATGATACCTCCTCTATGAAGTTTTTGGTGATCTTACTCTCTTTTTAGTATATCTGGCACATGATGTCACCCTGCCTCATACACTATTCTATGTAGATGGATCTCGTCTCCCCTACTACACTGCAAAGGATTTGTCTTATTCATTATTGTATTCTTCACACCCAACTAATGCACTGCCTTAAACATTGTGGGTGTGAAATAGGTGTTTACTGAACAATGAATAAATGAATGGTAACATAAGCAAAACTAAGTGGACATAAACAGGACATGAGCTCTTTAGGATCTGTGTTACGTTATGTTTTATGTTATGTTATGTTATGTTATGTTATGTTATGTTATGTTATGTTATGTTATGTTATGTTATGTTATGTTATGTTATGTTGGAAAGCTGTGGGGGATGCTAGAAGTGATAACCTGTTCCAGAGATGGTAAGTCCAGCTAATGAAGATCGCACTCAACCATCATCTAGCAGGTGTAAGTCTAATATGCGTAACAAGATAAATGATCTAATGTGAGGGTGGAGACACAGTGGCCCCAGAGAACCTACAGAGCTTACAACATCTTGGGCAAAATATTTTGTTCTTTGGTGAAAGAGGAGAATATTTTCAACTCATTTCATTTGATTAATGCTTCCATAGATGAGGTGTGAGTAGTAGTGCTGTGTTTAAGACAGATGGATAATTGTAATATTGAGCTACTCCACTCTAGCCATACACATAATTCTCTTCTCTTTTAACCTCTCCATTTTATAGATAAGAAGTATAGAGAAAGACAGCAAGTAATAAATGTTGGAGAGGTTATGGCAAGACAGGAACTCTTACACACTGCTGGTGGCATTGTAAAATGGTATAACCAGTCTGGAAGGCAATTTGCATTTCCTCAGAAAGCTGAATCAGAAATTCTATATGACCCAGCTATTCCACTGCTTGGAAAATACCCTGAGAAAATGAGAACTGAGGCACAAACGGAGACTTGTACATCAATGTTCATAACAGTGTTATTCACCATTGCAAGAACATGGAAACAGTTCTTTTTTCTTTTAAAGAAAAATCACGCTTCTTCAGTTTTTTTTTCTATAATTATATTTTATTAATTTTCATAAACATTTACAGAGAT
>NW_006400114.1:407349-418839 GCF_000299155.1 Elephantulus edwardii
ACTCTTTCCATTTTCTTTTGATGGTGAATAATGCTGCTGTGAACACTGGAGTACAAGTCTCTGAATGTGCCTCAGTTCTCATTTTCTCAGCATTTATTCCAAGCAGTGGAATAGCTGGGTCATATGGAATGTCTCTGTTCACCTTTTTGAGGAAATGTCAAACTGCCTTCCAGAATGGTTGTACCATTTTACAATCGCAACAACAATTTATAAGAGTTCCTATCTAGCTATGCCCTCTACAACTTTTATTACTTGCTGTCCGATTAAACTTTGCCACTGTTACTGGAGTTAGATAATACTCCCTGTGGTTTTGATTTGCATCTCTCCTACTGCCAGTGATTTGGAGCATTTTTTTCATCTGTCTGTTGGCCATTCTAATATCTTCCTCTGTGAAAAGACTTTCCATGTCTTTTGCCCATTTTGTAATTGGATTATCAATCTTTTACTTGTGGAGGCTCAGGAATATGGGGTGAAATGTGGGTCCTGTTTCAGCTTTCTGTAGATGGAAGTCCTGTTTTGCCAGCATCATTTCTTGAAGAGGTTGTCATTTCTCCTTTTGATAGCTTTGATTTTGTTATTGAATATCAGTTGCCTGTAGATAGCTGGGTCTGTTTCTGGGTTCTTAATTCTGTCGCACTGGTCTATATGCCTGTCATTGTACCAGTACAATGCTGTTTTAGTTACTAATGCTGTGTTGTAGGTTTTGAGGTCAGGGTATGCTATGCCTCCCACCTCATTTTTGTTTCTCAGAACTATTTTGCATATTCAAGCCTCTTGCCTTGTCAAATAAATTTTATAATTTCCCTTTCAATATCCTTGAAAAATAAATTTGGTATCTGGATTGGGATTGTGTTGAACATGTAGATTGCTTTTGGTAGGATTGTAATTTTCACGGTATTGAGTCTTCCTATGCACGAGCAGGGCACATTATTCCTTTTTTTTTTTTTTAGGTCTTTTATTGTGTCTTGCAGAAATGCTCTGTAGTTTTCTTTGTATAAGTCTATTGTATCTCCAGTTAGGTTCACTCCCAAGTATCTCAATTTGTGGTTTGTTATTGTAAATGGTATTACTTTCTTGATTTCCTTCTCTGAGTTCTCTTTGTTACTGTAGAGGAATCCTACTGATTTTGTGATATTGATCTTACATTCTGCCACTCAACTAAGTTGGCCAAATACCTCTAATATTTTTGTTTGTTTAGTCTTTGGTGTTTTCTGTGTTCAGTATCCTATGATCTGCATAGAGCGACAGTTTAACCATCTCTTTACTGATCTGGATGCCTTTTATTTCCTTCTCTTGTCGTACTACCCTAGCAAACACTTCCAATACAATATTGAATAAAAGTGGTGACAGTGGGCAAATTTGTCTGGCCCTGTTCACAAGGAAAATGCTTTTAGTCTTTCTCCAAGAGAATGGTGTTGGCTCTTGGTTTTGCATATATACTTTTCACTATGTCAAGGATATTCCATTCTATTTCAATTTTCCTGAGTGACTTTATCAGGAAGGAGTGTCATATTTTGTCAAATGCCTTAATTGCTAAGATCATAGGGTTCTTGTTATTTACTTTGTTAATATAGTGAATTAAGTTGATTTTTTTCTTATGTTGAACTATCCTTGCATAACTGTTGTGAATCCCATGTGGTTATAGTGAATTCTTTTCTTTACGTGCATTTGGATTCTATTTTGTTAAGGATTTTTTTATCTATATGCAAGAGAGATAGTGGCCTGTAGTTTTCTTTTTTGGTAATATCGTTGCCTGGTTTTGGTATTAGGTTATGCCTGCTTCATAGAATGACTCTGGAAGTGTTCCTTATTTTTCAATTTTTAAAAATAATTTAAATAGAATTGGTGCTAAATCCTCTCTTATTATTTGGTAGAATTCAACTGTGAAGCTATCTGGTCCAGGACTGTTACGGGGAAGTCTTTTCATGACCTTTTCAATTTCTTCTTTTGTGATGGGTCTGTTCAGTGTTCTACATCTGTCTTTATCAATCTGAGTATGGGATTCATTTTACGGAATTTGTCCATTTCCTCTAGGATTTTTAATTTATCAGCGTATAGCTTTTTATAGTATTCTGATATTGTCAATTTTGTTGTAATGGCACCTCTATCATTTCTTAACCAAGTCTTTTTTAATTTGTGTCTTCTTTTCTTTCTTTTATTTGTGTGTTTTTGTACCTTCTTTTTCTTCCTTTTGTTAAGATTGCCAGTGGTTTGTCAATTTTATTGACTCTTTCAAAAAACCAACTGCTAAAAAACAAAAAGAAACCAGCTCCTGGTCTTATTGATGGTTTCACTTACTTTTCTGTTTTCTATCTCATTGATTTCAGCTCTTGTCCTTATAATTTCTTTTCTTCTAGAGGTTGTAGGATTTGATTGTTGATCTTTTCCTATTTGCTCAAGGTGTTGGGTTAGAACATTGATTTTTTTTTTCTTTCTTCCTTTTTTATGTGTATGACTATTGCTATGAACTTTCCTCTGAGGACTGCCTTAGCTGTGTCCCAAAGATTTTAGTAAGTTGTATTTTCAGTACAATTTGTTTCAAGGAACTTTTTAATTTCATTCTTTATTTCTTTTATAACCCAATCATGTTCTAGCAGAGAGTTATTTAGTTTCTACACGGGTAGTTTTGTAAGCTTTACTGTGATTAATTTCTAGTTTTATGGCATTGTGGTCTGAGAAGACACTTTGTGTTATTTTAATGTTTTTTAATTAATTGAGGCTTGCTTTGTGTCTTAATATGTGACTGATTCTGGAGAATGTACCATATGGACCTGAGAAGAAAGTGAGTTAAGAATTAAGTCTTAGTTGGGTACAATACTCTGAATACATGAGGTCAAACTGGCTGATTGTATAGATTAGATCTTCTGCATCTTTTTTAAGTTTCTTTTGAGTTGGCCTATCCTTTGGTGATAGTAGTGTGTTGGAATCTCCTACCATTATTGTGGTGCTGTCTATTTCTTTCTTCAATTCTGTTGTCATTTTATATATTTTGCACGTCTATCATTTGATGCATAAATGATCAGCAAGATTATGTCTTCTTGATCTATGGTGTCTTTAATAAGTATCTAATGTCCTTCCTTATCTTTATTGGTGGTTTTCATTCAGAAATCTATTTTATCAGAGATTAGTATTCCCACTCCTGCTTTATTGAGGTTGTTGTTTGCTTGGTATATTTTTTCCCTTGCCTTTGATTTTGAGTCTGTCTTTCTCTTCTCTTTTTAAGATGTGTCTTTATAGGCAATATGTTGATGGGCTTTGGTCTTGGTTTTTGGGGGTTTTTGTTTTGTTTTGTTTTGTTTTAATCCATTCTCTTTCTCTTAATTGGTGTATTTATTCCATTCACATTAAGTGTGATTATTGTCAGACCAGGTTTTACTTTTACCATTTTGCCATGTTTCTTGTTCTTTTGTTTCTGGTTACTATGTTCCATGCACTTTCCTTCAGTGTCTCTATGTGAAGGACTTCACTTAAAATTTCTTGTCATTTTGGTCTTATTTTCACAATTCTTAAGTTTCCTTTTTTCTGCAAAAAAAGATCTAATTTCCTGTTCATATTTGATGGAGAGCTTTGCTGGATATGATATTTTTGCCTGGCCATTGTTATCTTTTAACTTTCTATATACAACATCCCATTGTCTTCTAAATCACATGGTTTCTGCTGAGAAATCAGAACTTAAAATAATTGTTTCCCTTTGTAGGTCACTCTTTGTTTTTCCTGTGCTGCTTTTTTTACTATAATATGTGTTGATCTTTTTCTTTTTAGATCTAGTCTATTTGGTGTTCTCTGTGCTTCTTAAATGTGGATTTCCCCATTCTTCAAAATACTTGGGAAATTTTCCTTTAGTACTATTTCCACAATCTTCTCAATGATTTCTCTGTCACTCCCCTATTCTGGACTTCCTATCGTACATATGTTATTCTGTTTGATATCATCCCACATTATTATCATGCTTTCTTCATTTTCTTTATGTCTCATCTCTAAGTTTTTTCTTTTGCTTTTTTTTTTTAGGAGAAGGGTTATTTTGGTTTTTTTTCATGATAGCTGAGGTGAATTGCTGCTTTCTTGACATTATGTGAGTCTTTTCTTAGTAGATATTAAACTATTGTAACTATAAAATTACCCAGGGTATGGTAATGTTTTGTGACGCACCTATATATTTGTGCTCCCTTCTTCTAATAAATGTTTTAGTCCCCAAAGTACCTTAATGGTAAAACAGGAAGCCTGCTGTTTTCTTCTGAAAGTGGCTTCTTGTCTGCCTCAAAGTGTCCCAGTCCTTCCTTCTGCTTGAGTTTAAGAGGTTCCACGTGATCAATCTAGTAAATCAACTGAAACAGATACATGGCTGCTGACTACATATGGTGGCAGCTGCTGACAATGTGTGGAGGCAGCTGCTGGTGACACACGGTGACAACTGCTCAGAAGTTGTTATTTTTAAAGATAACAACATCAACAAACTTCTAGTTAGATGAGAGAGAGAGAAGAGGAAGAAAGATAAAAAGATATTAAATCTTAAGTAAGGTGAGTCTATTATTCCATGCTTTACAAAATAAAATCAGAACACTATGAAGATTGTATGACAATACATGAAATAATCGAAAGGAAATGATACTACATAACTCTTACATCCTTATTATTTTTTTGCCAATGTCTTCAGTGCAGTTTGAACACAGTCTTTCCTTATCATTTGTTTTGACTGTATGCTATTTCCTGAAATGATTCAGTGTTGATCAACGTTTTGGAGTACAGTGATTATATTCCTGCCATTTTTCTTTGATCCTTTAAGCATCACAGGATCTTGCCCAAACATTTTGGCATTTCCTTAAAAAGCTGAACATAGAAATTCTATATGACCCAGCTATTCCACTACTTGGAAAACAAAATCAGAGGCACAGATACTTGTACACCAATGTTCATAGCAACATTATTCACCATAGCAGGAACATGGAAACAACTGAAATGCCCAAACACAATCAAATGGATTGAGAAATTATTGTACATCACATAATGGAATACTATGCACTATGCAGGAACAATGATTTTGTAAATTACTACTTAACATGAGAGGGACTGTTAAGTGAACTAACTCAGTATCATAAAGATAAATACTATATAAGACCTTTATTGTAGAATGAGTATGAGGGTCCAAGGAGGGAAGGAGGTTGCTTAATCATAGGGTCACACAATTTGATGGGTGAAGGAAGAGGTGGCGAAAGGAGGGGAAAAGGATCTGGTGTGAAAGGCAATGTATACAAACTATGAACTTGTAGCTAAACCATTATAAAATTTTAAAAAATATGGCCCATAGAATCCTTCAGTATTGCAGCTTGAGGCTTGAATTTGTTCTTTAGTTCCTTCAGCTTGAGAAATACTGAGAATATTCTTCCCTTTTTCTAACCCTAGATCTTTGCAAAATTTGTTATAATACTTTGCTTTGTCTTCTCAAGTTGACTTTTGAAATCTTATTCCAATCTCTCACGCTTCAGCATTTATTTCCCTTTTTTTTACATTTCTACCTTACAGTACACATTTCAGTCTCATCTGGCATTCTTTTTGGTTTTTTGCCCCTTGTCTTTGTAATAACCTTTGTTTCTTCATGGATAAAAACCTCAATGTCATACCACAACTCATATGGTCTTAGGTAATCAGTAATTAGTATTCAGTGTATCAGGTCTATTCCTGAGATGATTTTCCAATTAAGTTAGGATAGACTCAAAGTCTTATTTCTATTCTTATGGACTAGTTTTCATTTTTAAATTTTCTTTAATTGGGATATTAAAGAAAGGTAATAGAAAGGTTGGATTTTCATTCATTCATAGTTGGACATTTTCATCCCTATGCCCCACAGTTGACTTTTTTAAAAGTCATTCATTGTTGCATAATTTCCTCCAACCCCCAAGTCCACTTTGCTATGCACCTTTTATTCTGGAATATTATCATTCAAATAATGCCTAATCATATATTCCTTTTAAACAGTTCCTTCCATCATCTATTCCAGTGCAGTATTAATTATTTATCCCCTTTAAACTATGAAAAGGGGATAAATAATTTTATTTCCTTCAGCTTCAAGTTGAACTTGCACATGAGTAATTGATACTCTGTTCCATAGTCAGCTCTTTGACAGATGATATTGAGCTTCACCATCAAATCTTTGTACTAATGTAGTTGCTCTGAGTACTGGATGGTCCATCAGGTGAGGGTCATGCATTTAATTGCCATTTATGCTTTTTAAAAGGTATTTGTAATGAATAAATCATTGATTGTATAAAATTATAACAGTCAATCTCCAGCTTCAGTTCTATCACCAAGAGCATATTTTCCAATTACCACTTCTTTGTTTCAAACTTCTGTGAACAAATACAGCCCTGAATGTGCTCACTGGCATATGCAAAAGAAATTAGCAAGGCAGTTACCTGGCCAATTGACTGAAAGATATATAAATTTGTTCCCATTTCAAAAGAGACAATCTAACAGAATAAAGGAATTATTGAACAATGCCATTAATATCACACGAAAATAAAATCTCGCTGAAGATTATTAAAAAGTGGCTGGAGAAATGCACTAAGAGAAAACAGTCAGAAATTCAAGCTAGATTCAGAAGAGGTATTGGCATAAGGTATGTCATTGCTGATGTCAGATGGATCTTGGTTGAAAGCAGATCATACTATTACTTGTGTTTTATTGACTATATAAAGGCACTGGACTCTGTGGATCATGATCAATTATGGATATCAATGACAGAATGAGAATTCAAGAACTTAACAGTGCTCATGGAAAACTATATATAGACTAAGAAGCAGTTGTCCAAACAAGACAAGGAAATAGTTCTGTTCTACCAGAAAAAGACTACTTTGATAATTATGCTATGTAAAGCCTAGTTAATTCTATCAGAATACCACAACTTTTATTATAATTCTATATAAGGCCAACTCAATTTAAAAAAATTCCTACACTACATCATATGAATACAGATGCAAAATCTTCAATAAAATACTTTCAGATTTATTCAAAGCCATATTAAAATTCTATCATTTGGTTAACATCTATCCATCAAATATGAAGGAGTAATTAAATAATTTGCAGAAAACAGAAACTTAAAGTATTTGTGAAAATAAGACCAACTCTACAAGAAATACTAAGGGAAGTCCTTCACACAGAGACAGGAAAGGAAAGTGGATAGACCAAGGTAACCAAAAAACAATAGAAAAAGAAACACTGCAAAATGGCAATGATAAAACCTGGCCTCTTAATAATCACACTTAAAGTAAATACACCAATCAAGAGAAAAAGAATATGAAAATGGATTAAAAAAAATCAAACAACCAATCAACCTCATCAGTATGAAAGAGACACATCTAAGGAACTGGATAGAAGAAATTTGAGGGGGGGAAATACACTAAGTAAATGGCATCCATAAAAATCTGGAATGGCAACACTAATTCAGAATGAAAACTACCATAAAAAAATTGGATGGGCACTATGTAACTACTAAAGGTACAATAGATCCAAAATGCATAAGCATGGTCAACACTTACATCCAAATGATAGACCTGAAAAATACATAAAACAACAGTTATCAAACTTGAAGAAAGAAATAGACATCACCATAATAGTGGTAGGAGAATTTAACACACCTCTCTGCCCAGAGGATAGGTCAACTAGAAAGAAACTTAACAAAGATGAAGAAGATTGAAACTATACTATTAGCCAACTTGACCATGTGGATGTATTCAGGGTACTTCACCCAATTAACTCAATTTAATTTTTGCTCAAGTGCACATAGTATATTCTCCAGAATTAATCATATTTTAGGATACAAAACAAGCCTCAACAAATTTAAAAACATCTCAGTAATACAAATTATCTTTTCAGACCACAATTTCATTAAACTTGAAATAACTACAAGAGGATAAAGGACATAAAACTACCCCACTGAAGCTATAACACCCTGCTAGACCACTATTGGTTACAGAAGAAATAAAAAATGAAATTAAAAAGTTCCTAAAAACAAATGAAAATGAAAGTAAGACATAGCAAAATTTCTGAGATACTGCTAAGACAGTCCTCAGGGGGAAAGCTCATAACAATTGGCAAACACATAAAAAAAAGAAAGAAGCAAAATTAATGACCTAAATCGACACCTCCATCAAACAGAAAAAGAAAGACCAGTTAATTTCAGTCTTTATAAGAAAGGAAAAGGAAAAGAACAAAGATCAGTGGGATAGAAAATGGAAAAAATAATTGAAACTACCTACAAGACCAGAAACTGGTTCTTCAAAAGGGTCAATAAAATTGACAAAGCACTAGCAAAGTTAACAAAAGAAAAAGAAGACACGTATTACCCAAATAAGAAATTAAAGAGGTGACCTCACAACAGAACCAGTTGAAATTAAAACAACAATTATGGAATATTATGAGAAGCTACATTCTGATAAATTTGAAAACCTAGAGGAAATGTACAAATTCCTGGAAACCTACATCCAACGTAGATTAATATGAACAGATGTAGAGCAGAACCACTCTAAAAGAAGAAAGTGAGCAGCTCATAAAAACAGCCCTCCCCCGGAAAAAGGGGGGGGAAAAAAAAGTCCTGGCTCAGATTGCTTCATGGCTCCATTCTACCAAACATACTGAGATGAACTATCACCAATTCTACTTATTTTTAAAAATGGAAAAAGAAGAAATACTCCCAGAGCCACTCAGTGATGACCCTAATAAGAAAACCAAGCAAAGACGTTTCCAAAAACGTAATATTGTTGTTGTTGTTGCTGTTGTTGTTGTTGTTGTTATGTGTTGTCGAGTCACCTGCAACTCATAGCCACTCTATTTCCTGACCTGTCCTGAGTCAGTCTTACTGGCTTTGGCACACCTACTCCTATTGACTCAGTTCGTGTATCAATCCATCTCATCTGGGTTGTCCTCTCCTGCACTGTCCCTCCATCCCTCTGAGCATGATGTCCCTTCTCCAAGGATAGGCCCCTACTGGCCAATATGTCCAAAGTATGTGAGACAGAGCTTCAAAATCCTAGTTTCTAAGGAGAAACTTGGTTTCACCCTCTCCAAGACAGTCCTGTAGTATTCTGTTAATTTTTGTTATGAAACTCTTGTTAGAGATGTCATTGCCAAATGTTTTTTCCCAGTCTGTAGGTTTTGTTTTTACCTTATTGGAAAAAGTGTTTGATAGACACAGGGATTTCATTTTTATTTTTATTTTTATTTTTTTTTTCGATGCAAGAACATGAGGGATTTTATTACAAGCTCTAGATCAGGGACTCCACACACAAGATGCAGCAGCCATGTGACAGAGCCCCGAGCACTTCGAGACAAGGGTTTTTATTGGTTCTGGGAGTGGCAAAGACTGAGTGAGGGGTGGGGAGAAACAAGGGGATTGAGGAACTTGTGAGGTAAAATGGAGGTGGCGCATGGCAATTGGCTAATCTGTAAATGAGCGGGCTCATTAGCAAGGGCCCGAACATTTGGCATACTTTGATTGGAGTAAGGTTCATACAGGAGGAGTTAGTCACTTCTTTGTTCCTGAGGTCCTTTCAGGAAGTGAACTCGAGAAAAACAATGACAAAGGACTTGAGATGGCGGCAACAAGGACAAAGGACTTAAGATGACAGCCAGACCAGAGATATATATAACAAATCTTGATTCTTACATTCCCCCCTTTCTCTTTGTAATTGGAGGACCTAATCATAGGTCCTCAGTAAGACAAACGTCTGGGTTGGTCCTTGAGGGAGTGAGTATTTTTTACTTGCAAGGTTGAGTCCAATGGAAGTGGCTGGTTGAACTTTGCTTCCTTAGCTGGCAGTCTATCTCTGGAACAAGGCTCAGGGTCTGGAACAAACCTTAGTCAGGTTACCTTTAGGAAAGGGAGCAAACCTAGAGAGAACAAACTTGTGAATTACAAAGAAAAACATTTTCAGAGATGTTACTAGAAGAGATAGAGAAAAGTGGCTTAGATAAGGTTTCTCATACACAATTTTGTGAGCTTAATTTAAGCCTACTTCTGGTGCTACTTTAATTCAGAGCAGGGCCAAAGCAACCACTGACTATACTAGAGATGGATTTCCTGACAGGGCTCTGTTGTCCATTTTATTTCCACTGTCACTCTGAAGGCTTTCACAGGTCCTGCAGGAAGCCAGCTGTTGCTAACTGTGAAGTGTTGGACCCACAGAAAGCCAGACTCTTTCAACTGTGAAATACCAGATATCTCCAGACAATGTTGTCTTTGGAAATACCACTGAAGGTAAGATGATCGGACCAAGAAAAACCCCCAAGAGGAAAAAGGAGACCAGATAGAGAGAGACAAGGGGGAATATATATTACAAGAAGCAAAGACACTAGAAGAAGGCCTATCCAAAGTCCTGGGGAGGGCCCTCTTTAGAAGAACTGCCTTCCAGTGGGTAGGATGACAATTTGCTCATTTATCTGAAGAGGGCCAAAAGGGCCAGAATGGGAGGAAGTTCAATCTAGTTTGTCTGTGACTTCTGTCATCCTATTGCCTTCCTCAAACACACACTGAAGAATCCAGGCAACAGGGACTATGCGAGGTCTTGAAAAGGCCTAAAAATTGGTTCTTCTTGAAACTCTGCTGGAACGCTTCAATAAAAAACTATAAGTCTTTTGTAGGCCTTGCTTGGCAAGATCTGAAGAAATAATCTGAAGAAATAAAGATCAAGTTCAAGTTACTGTGAAAGCCTTCAGAGTGACAGTGGAAATAAACATTAGTCTTAGTTGACTTGGCTGTACCTAACCATAACAAAATGTACATAACAACTTTTATTGTTATTCTTATACACTACTTTAATAGAACAAAGAAAAAGAACCATATGCACACCCATGTTTATCACAGTTTTGTTCAAATTAGAAAGGCATTGAAAACAACCTAAGTGCCCATCAACAAATGAATGAATAGAGAAGTAGTGGTATATTCACACAATGGAATACTACGCTGCATTGAAAAACAAGGAACTCATGCAATATTATTCAAAATGGGTGACCCTGGAGGACATTTTGCTGAATGAAATATCTCAGTCACAGAAGAACAAATAATGCATGGTGCCACTGTTGTATAACAGGACTGACATCGAGGTTGGGAGGGGGAAGACTGAGAAAGATGGAATAAATAATGTATACTGGATTGAAACAGATGACGGAGAAAACTGTTTAAAAGGGATATGTGATAGGTATTTTTGTCATGACAGGAGTCCAGAACAAAGGCTGCATAGTGGAGTGGACGTGGGGGAAGGGATTGTAAGACAATCAAAGAATTTTTCTTTTACTTTTTAAAAAAAAAAATTTTCATTTCAATGAACATCTACAAAGATTTTGGAATTCTATTCATTCATTGTTTCACCCTTCTCCCCGCCCCCCGCATTTGATCCTCTCCTTGAAAAGGAAAAGAAAGACTCCTTCATTGGTACACAACTCCCCCACACACACATCCCCCAACCATATCCCCAACCCCAAATATAATCCACTCTGCAA
>NW_006400114.1:426509-431894 GCF_000299155.1 Elephantulus edwardii
CAGTGGTTGCACCATTTTACACTCCCACCAACAATGAATAAGGGTTCCAGTCTCTCCACAACCTTGCCAGCATTTGTTGCTTGCTGTTCTGTTAAATTTTGCTATTCTTACTGGAATGAGATGATATCTCATAGTTGTTTTTATTTGCATCTCTCTTAGAGATAGGGATTTTAAACATTTCTTCATGTGCTTGTTGGCCATCTGAATGTCTTCTTTGGTGAAGTGTCTGTTCATATCCTGTTCCCATTTTTCAATTAGATTATTTACCTTTATCTTGTTGTGGTGCTCAAGTATTTTATAAATTCTGGATATAAGTCCCTTATCTTATATGTCATTACCAAATACTTTTTCACAGTCTGTGGCTTCCCTTTTTACCCTGTTGGCGAAGTTTTGGGATGTGCATAGGGATTTGATTCTTAGAGGGTCCCATTCATCTATTTTATCTTCTCCTGTTGTAGGTCAACAGCAGTGTTTTATGATTTAAAAATAAGTATTCAAGCCAAAAGTGGATGGTAATAATTTCTTACATCTGATAAAAAAATGTCCATGATAAAAGCCCACAGCAATATACAATCAGCTGCTAATAGAAAGGTTACAAGTTCAAACTCACCTAGAAGTTCAGTGCAGGGGAAAGCCAGAATATTTGCTTCTGCAAATTACGGCCAAGAAACTCCTATGGAACAATTAAGTCTGCAACCCTTGGTGTCACCATGAGACATGGGCCAACTTGATAGCACCAAAGCAAACACAACAAATACTTCTCTTCTGCATCTCAATATTATGCTGGAAGTTCTAGACAGAGCAATGGAGCAAGAAAAAGAAATAAGTTATCCAAACTAGGAAGGGAGGAATACAACTATCCCATGGCACTAGGTCCTTGACAGCAGATTTTCCCAGTTGTTGTTTTTGTTTTGTTTTGTTTTGTTTTGTTTTGTTTTGTTTTGTTTCCTGACTGCTGGTGCCAAAAGTGTTGATAGTGGAACCAAGTAAGCTAAAATTGTTAATAATCTCAATCTCCTCTCTATCTATCATGATGCTGCCAATTGACAGCATATTTGTTGTGTTTGCTTTGGTGCTATCAAGTTGGCCCTTCATGTCTCATGGTGACACCATGGGTTGTCAAAGTGCTAAGGAGCAACAGTGTTGGTCTTGAGACTAAGGTGTGCCTGATCCAGGTCTTTACAATTACTTGCTATGCATCAGAGAGCTGAACAAAGACTAAGGATGACAGAAGGATTAATGCTTTTGAGTTGTGGTACTGGAGAAGAATGTTGGACATTCCATGGACTGCAAAGAGAACAAATAGATTTGTCCTAAAGAGGTTGAAACCAAAATACTCATTAGAAGTGAGGATTTTGACTGTTATAGAATGGGTCTGACATCAGGTTTGGGGTATGACAGAAAAAACTGGATAAATTATGTATATTGTATTGAAACAGATGAGGGAAAGAACAGATTAGAGGTGATATATGATTGAGTATTATGGTTAGCACAGGAATCCAGAATTAAGGTTGTACAGAGAAGTGTACTCGGGGTGGGGGGTAGGGGAAAGGGATGGGGGAATTGTATACTAATGAAGGAATTTTTTTTTTCAGAGAGGGGAGCGAACTGGTGGGGAGAGGGGGGCAGGGAGAAAAGTGCGGCAATGAATGAATGGAAATCTAAAACCTCTGTAAATGTCTATTAAAATTAATTTAAAAAGAATAAGAAGTGAGAATTTTAAAGCTCTGTCTCACATACTTTGATCATGTTGCCAGAAGTGACCAGTGCTTGAAGAAAGACTTCATACTTGGGAGGATGAAGGAACAGCACAAAAGGGAAAGACCAAAGATGGGAGGGATTGACAGTCAGATAACTGAAATAATGAAATAACCAAGATAACAGGGTTAGGTGAGACAGTAAGACTGGCTCAGGATAAGGCAGAGTTCAAAGCTATAGTACATAGAGTTGATACTCGATAGCACATAATAACTAAAACAATATATAGGAAACACCAACATTCAAGAAGAAAGCTAATAAATAAATTCAGCAAAGTAGCAAAAATCAGTTCATTTTTTTAACATCCAATTAGCATTCTGAAAAGGATATTAAGAAAATATTACAATTTGCAATAGCATTTAAATTATTTTATCTTGCTTGAATCCATAATCAGCACTATTAGTACCAGCAGTCAGGAGATAAGGATATATATTGCTTTGGGCAAGTCTATTGTCAAGGACTTTTCCAAAATACTGAAAAGCAATCATATCAGTTTGAAAACTTAAGTGAACCTGATTCAGGCCCTGATCTTTTCATTTGCTTGCTATGCATCTTAGAGCTATACAATTAATAAGGATGGCAGAAGAATTGACACCTTCAGGTTGTGATGTTGGAGAAGAGTACTGAATATCCCATTCATAGTTAAAAAGACTATTTCTAAATCTGTCTGGAAATACAGCATTGTGAGTGGTGGCAGGATAATACAAGGAACACCTATTAATACCACTATCATTCAAATATGTCCACCAATAACCAGAGCCAAAGAGGAGAAAATAGATGGTTTCTACCAACTTTTGCAGAGGTAAATTGATCAAACATGCAACCAAAATGTTTTAATAATAATGGGTTACTGGAATGCAAAAGTTGAGAACAAGGAAGAAAGAACTGTAGTCAGAAAACATGGACCTGGTGATAGAAATGAGACTGGAGATAAAATGATATAATTTTGTACACACAAATAGTGACTATCCACATAAATCTCACCTGATGAAATACACTGGAATACAATTGATTAAATCTATAAAAAGAATCATTACAGAAGCTCAATATCAGTGGCAAAAACTAGGCCAGAAGAACTACTCATGTGCAAGTTCAAACTGAAGCTAAAGAAAACTGAAAGAAACCTGAAAGAACCAAAGTGTGACCTTGAGTCTATCTCACCTGAATTTAATACCATCTCAGAAACAGGTTTGAAGCCTGGAACACTAATGAACAAAGACCGACAAGATGTGGGAGTTTATCAAGAATGTCATTCATGAAGAAAGCAAAAGATCATTAAAAAGACAAAGGATGAAGGAAAGACCGAGATACATGTCAAAAGAGACTCTGAATATCATTAAAACACTGAGAAGCCGAAACAAGGAAAAGAAATCAAGACGTTAAGGAGCTGAACAGAAAATTTCAGAGAGCAGCTCAACAAGACAAAGAAAAATAATGAAATACGTGGAGAACTGGAGTCAGAATATCAAAAGTGATAAACTTGTTTGGCATTTCTTAAGCTTAAGGAGAACAAATTAAAGCCTCTAGTGGCAATCCTTAAGGATACTATGGGCAGAGTATTGAATGACCCAGGAAATATCAATAAAAGATGGAAGGAATATAATGAGTCACTATACCAGAAAGAATAAGTTAACACAGAAGAATTTCAAGAAACAGCACATGATCAAGAGGCACTGGTAATGACTGAGGAAGTTAAAAGTGCTCTGAAGGAATTAGCAAGAAAACAAGGCCCTAGGAATTGACAGAATACAAATTTCAAAATATGTATTTCAAAAGACAGCTACAGCTCACCTAGACTTGCTAATCAGGATTAATGGACGAAAGCTGCCTGGCCAACTGACTGAAAGAGATCCATATTTATTCCTATTCAAAAAAAAAAAAAAAGATGATCAGTCAGGGTGTGGAAATTCTCAAACAATACCACTCTGAAAGAACTGGCAAAAAACAAGGCCCCAGGATTTGACAACCTATCAATTGAGTTTTTTCAAGAAACAAACACTGCCCTGGGTGCACTCATTAAGTTGTGCCAAGAAATCTAGAGGATAATCACTTGGCCAATTGACTGGAAGAGATCTGTATTTGTTCCCATTCCAAAAAAGAGGTGACCCGACAGAGTGCAGAAATTATTAAACAGTATCACTAATATAACAAAAAAAGCAAGATTCTGCTGAAGATTATCCAAAAATGACTGCAACAACCATCAACAGAGAACTGCCACTTGTGCAGGCTGGGTTTAGAAGAGGCCATGGAAGTAGGGATATTATAGCTAATGTTAGATGGATCTTAGCTGGAAGCAGAGAATACCAGAAGAATGTCTATCAGTGTTTCATTGACAATGCAAAGCCATTTGACTATGTGGATCACAGCAAACTGTGGCTAACCCTGAGAAGAATGGGAATCCCAGAGCATTTGATTGTGCTTCTGCAAAATCTATACTTGGACCAGGAGGCAGTCATCAGAACAGAGCAAGGAAACACTGCATGGTTCAAAGTCAGAAAAGGTGTATGCCAGGGATATGTCCTATCTTCATACCTTTTCAATCTATATGCAGAGCAGATCATCCAGGATGCTGGGCTCTATGAGGAGGAGTGTGGCATCAGGATTGGAGGAAGACACATCAACAACCTGCATTATGCAGATGACACAACCCTACTTGCTGAAACCCTACTTGCTGACCTGAAGAGCTTTTTGCAGAAGGTCCAGGACTGCAGCCTTCAATATGGATTGAAGTTCAACATCAAGAAAACAGATTCTCACCACTGTGCCAATTGTCAGCATTATGATAGACAGTGAAGAGATTGAGATTGTTAACAGCTTTCATTTGCTTGGCTCCACAATCAACACTCTTGGTACCAAAAGCCAAAGAATCAAAAGACTAATTGCATTGGGAAAGTTTGCTATTAGGGACCTATCCAGAGTACTGAAGATCAATGATGTCAGCCTGGAGACTAAGGTGTGCCTGATCTAGGCCATAGTCTTCGCAGTTACTTGCTATGCATCAGAAAGCTAGACAATGACTAGGGATGATAGAAAGAGAATTGATGCCTTTGAGCTATGGCACTAGAGAAGATTATAGAATATATACCATGGACAGCCAGGAAAACAAAAAAGTTAATCTTGGAGAGGGTAAAACAAGGATGCTCCTTGAAGGCAAGAAATCTGAAGCTTCATCTGACATATTTTGGGCATGTTGCAAGGAAAGACCAGTACTTGGAGAGATATCAAGCTTGGAAGGGTGGAGGGACAACTCAAGAGAGAAAGACCCTCAATGAGATGGATTGATCCAGTAATTGGGGTAATGAGGGTTGGTGTGTCAGAGATAATAAGGTTGGCACAGGATAGAGCAGATTTCAAGGTCGCTGTGAGACTCAAGTGATTCAATGGCACATGACAAGAAAAACATCACTAATACCACACACAAGCAAAAATCTCCTTGAAGATTATCAAAAAATGACTAGAACTACCAGAAGTGCAAGCTGGGTTTAGAAGAGGCAGTGGTAGCTTTGTTCACAATAGCAAGGAGTTGGAAACAACCTAAGTGCTCATCAACAAACGAATGGCAAAAAAAAAAAATGAATGGCTAGAGAAGTTGTGGTATATTCACACAATGGAATACTATGCTGCATT
>NW_006400114.1:438140-438689 GCF_000299155.1 Elephantulus edwardii
TCAATGAAACACAGATAGACATTCTTCTGGTATTCTCTGCTTTCAGCTAAGATCCATCTAACATCAGCGACAATAACCCTAGTACCACGACCCCTTCTAAACCCAGCCTGGACTTCTGGCAGTTCTCTGCTGATGTGCTGTTCCAGTAGTTTTTGGATAATCTTTAGTTGAATCTTGCTTGCATGTGAAATCAATGAGATTGTTCTATAGTTTCCACACTTTGTTGGGTCACCTTTGTTTAGCAGCATGAAAATCAATCCTTGACATAATGAACTGACAGATAGATGTTGTACCTCCAGGTGTCTTAGGAGCTAATAATAACAGCAAAGTGGCCTAGTTAGTAGACAGTTGCTCTGCCAACACAAAATTGTTGTTGCTGTTGTTGTTGTTATGTGCCATCGAGTCGTTTGCAACTCATAGCGACCCTATGTACAACAGCCCTAAACCATGCTCTATCCCGTGTCAATATCATTGCCTCTGACACACCATCCCAATTACCCCAGTCACTGAATCAATCCACCTCATAGAGGGTCTTCCCCTCCTGCGCTG
>NW_006400114.1:438789-451860 GCF_000299155.1 Elephantulus edwardii
AAAAAAAAAAAAAGACGAGGCAGTGGTAACAGGGACATCACAGCCAATGTCAGATGGATGTTGATTCAAAGCAGAGAGTTCCAGAGAATTGTCTACCTGTGTTTCATTGACTGTGCAAAGGCATTTGAATGTGTGAATCACAACAAATTGTAGCTCATCTTGAGAAGAATGGGAATCCCATGACATCTGATTGTGTTCATGCAAAACCTATACTTGGACCATGAAGTTGACATCAAAACAGACAAAGAAATACTGCATGGTTCAAAATCAAGATAGGAGTGCGTCTGGGATGTGTCCTTTCTCAATATGTTCTTAGTCTATATGCTGAGCATATTATTCAAGAGGCTGGGCTTTATGAGAAGTAATGTGACATCAGTATTAGAGGAAGACTCATCAGCAACCTGTGTTATACAGATGATACAACCTTGTTTGTAGAAACTAAGGAAGGCCTGAACCAATTGCTGCAGAAAGTCAAGGACTGCAATCTTCTATATGGACTGCTTCTCAACATCAAGAAAATAAAGATTATCACCACTGGGCCAATTGGCAGCAACATGATAGATGGAGAAAAGGTTGAAATTATTAACAATTTCAGCTGGCTGGCTCGGTTCTACTGTCAATACTCTTGGCCCCAGCAGACAGACAATCAAAAGATGAATTGCACTGGCACCAGCAGACAGGAAATCAAAAGATGAATTGCATTGGGAAAATCTGCTCTCACAGACCTCTATAGAGTGTTTAAGAGCAATTACGTCAGTCTAGAGATTAAGGTGCACCTGAGTCAGGTCATAGTCTTTGCAATTATTTGCTATGCACCAGAAAACTGGACAATAAATAAGGATGACAGAGAAGCTATGTCTTTTTTTATTATTGATATTGTAATAAAAGTTTATAAAAAAACTTGGATTTTCATTTATTCATTGTTGCACATATTCCTCCCTAGCCCACCCCAGTTCGCTTTTCTCTTTAAAAAGTGTTGCACAATTTCCTCCCCTCCCTCCATCCCCCAGTCCAATTTGCTTACGCACCTCTTACTCTGGACTGTTGTCATGCAAATAATATCTAATCATATATCTCTTTTAGACAGTGTTTTCCCACATCTATTTAAATGCAATGTTCATTGTTTATGCCCTCTTTTCTTAGTTTTCCCCCAACACCCATGTGGCATTGTATAGTAGTTGTCATTTTGTGACTGAGCAATTTCACTCAGCATAATGTTCTCCAGGGTCACCCATTTTTTTATAACATTTTACGAGTTTCTTATTTTTCAGTGCTGTGTAGTATCCAGTTTTGTGACTATACCACTGTTTCTCTATTCATTCATTTGATGATGGGTACTTGAGTTGCTTCCATCTCTTTGCTATTGTGAACAATGAAGCAATAAACATGGGTGTGCATATATATCTGTTTGGGTGGCAGTTTTGGTTTCTTTTATATTCCCAGTAGTGCAACAGCTGGGTCAAATGATATTTCTATTTCCAACATTTTGAGAAAGTGCCATACTGCCTTCCAGAGTGCTTGCACCATTTTACACTTCCACTAAGAATAAATAAGAGTTCCAATTTCTCCACACCCTCATCAGCATTTGAGTTGTGGTGCTAGAGAAGAGTTATGAACAAACCATGGACTGTCAGGAGAATGAACAAGTCTGTCTTGGATAGGGTGAAGCCAAGTTGCTTCTTGGAGATAAGGATTTTCAAGCTCCATCTGACATACTTTGGGCATGTTGCCAGAAGGGACCAATTCTTGGAAAGTGACATCATGATTGGAAGGTTAGAGTTATAGTGTTAAAAGAGGAGGACCTAGGATAAGATGGATTGGCACAATAACTGGGATAATGAGGATAGATGTGTCAGAGATGGTGGGACTGCCTCAGGAGAGGGCAGGGTTCAGAGCTATGGCACATAGGGTTGCTACATGTCACAGTCAACTCAATAGAATATGACAACAACATATATATACCTATATGTATACTTAGCACAATATATATACCTATATGTATACTTAGCACAATTGAAAAATAGAGAAAACAATGACACACAGATAGAAGAGGAGACCAACCATAAACCAAAGACTTCTGAGAATTACTGGAAGCCAAGAGAGATAGGAAGCAGAAAGGAAGGCTTCTACCTGAGAGCTAAAGGCTAAAGATAGCATGGCCTGACAACACTCAAGATCCTGATTTCTGAGGTATAAGACTGTGAGAGAGGGGGGAAAAATTCTGTAGTTTTAAGCCTCCCAGTTTATGATATTTTGTTTCAGGAGTTCTGTGAACTAATATCCCAAGGCATCTATGTTGTTTCACTGAATTGACAATCCTCCTCTCTCCCTTTTCTATCCCACGTGTAGAGTAAAGTAAGTCTGAGGTAGGAAACTGATCAGAAGATCCATTACAAGGACAGTAAAGTAAAAGGATCTTTCAGGAGAATTGTGAATTTCTTGGGGAAAGAATTCCTTTGGAAGGAGACCTGGAGGGCTCTGCTATAATTATCACCTCAGAGAGCCTGACAAAATATCATCCTCTTCCTTCAGAGAGAGGAGGAAAGAAAAAGCCTTGAGGAATGTAGCAGAGACAGAACCTTAGATTATGAATGTGAATGCAATCCAGGCATTCTCTGAATCTTAGCAATAGGAAAGTGAGGCTCAGAGAGGTGAAGTTATTTGCCCTTTGCCCCCAGAAAAGCGTTCAAGAGTGTGTACAAAGAGGAGTACAAAAATGTTAATTGCAGTCTTGTTTTTGTAGTAAAAAACATGAAAACCAACCTAAATGTGTCTTTATCAATAGATGTGTGACTGAATCAATTAGGACATATCCAAACTCTGGAATTTTCTACAGCCACTAAAAAACACTAAGTTGTCTACATGTTTCGACAGGAAAAGAGCTGTAAGACACAATGTGGAGTGGAAAAAGCTACTGAGAAAGGCATGTAGAAATTAATCTGATTGAAGCCCTTTCATAGCAAATTCTGTTTTAAAGAAACCATTTTTAAGGGAGCAAAAACACACAACAAAACAGTTGGAAAGAACTGAATGCTGATTGGATCTTACATGACATTAAGGAATTATTGTTGATTTTGTTTAGCATGATAAATGAATAGTATTATTAAAGAAAGAAGAAACCTTACAGTTAGGAGCTGAGTATTAAAAGAATAGCAAATGGAATGCTTGCGTCTGGGATTTACCTTAAAATAATCTACTGAAGGAAAGAAAGGGGCCATGGAACTAAGCCAGGGCATGAGCTGGCAATTGCTGAAACTGGGCCATGTGTGTACATGGAATCTTTGTACCATTCTGTCAAGTCAACATTTTTGACAGCAAAAAAAGTACACCTGAAAAATTAAAACTTTGTACAACCCTGTGATGCCCCCCTACCCATTCTCGCTCATCTGCTCTCATCCCTTCTCCCCTTGGGTTTCTCCCCTACACATTTTACTAGTTGTTCATCTATTTTTACAATAATGGGATTATGCAGTATTTGTCTTTATGAGATTGAATTAGTTCACTCAACATAATACTCTCCAGTCTCTCCCAAGTTATGTAGTATTTTTCAAAAACCATTGCTCCTGAGTGTTGCATAGTATTCCATGTGTGAATGTCCCACAGTTTCTCAATCTATTCAATTGTGGTTGGCCATTAGGGTTGTTTCCATGTTCCTACGACGGTGAATAATGCTGCTATGAACACTGGTGGTGGGGAGAGGGAGGGGGTAAAGGAAACTGAAAAGATTAGCAGGGACCTGAAAAGATGGAGAAATTGTGAGCATAATCCAATGGGGATTAATTAAAAAAAACACACAATGTATGGGAATGATTGCATGAAACACAATGTCAATGAAGGAAAGGGGGTGAAATCTTCATTAAATAAACTTATTTTTAAAACTTTGCACTTCTGATCTTGAAAGTTGAAGGCAGGATTCCAAGGATCTTGGTAGGGTCACTCAGCACTGATAGGATCAAATCACATGTACTCCTAGCTTGGCTGAGCATGTGGAGTGATGGTTGAAGCAGGGAGAAGAGTGGCCAACCTCATTTCTCTAACTGAGGAGGGTTGGGGAAGCCCCAGTGCCATGACTGCCGCCTACTGGAGACTCTGGGTGGCCACAGAACTGACAGTCATGTGAATGACTAATGCCAGCTCTGAGGAGGGCCACAGGAAATTGGAGTCCATGAATTTAAAAGAGAAACTGTTTGTTTAAACAGAACTACTTTAGAAAATAAATACTGTCAAACTTGATGGTAAATACAGATATTTGTAAAGAATAAGGGTGGAAATAGGAATTTAATAGAGCCGACAATATGTGGCCCTGCCCCTGGGGCTCCAATGGGCATTAGAAGGACATCTCAGACTGGTTTCTATCTCAACTCCATCACAACCTTACTTTATGACCTTGGGCATCTCTCTTCCCAGAGTAGGGATGGAACAATACAGCAAAGGACAAAATCTTCATGTTGGGAAAATGTCCTACCATTTAGCTTGTTGGTTGTTCCCCACATCAAGGCCATTTTAGAGCCTGAGACTTTGCTTGTGCTGTTCCTCTCATAGGCTGATCTTGCTGACTCTCCCTTCTAGCTGAATCCCTTCCTCCATGACTTTTCACAGACACTACCAGCATCTCTACCTTTCTTTGCTAGTAGATCCACAGCCTCTCAGTTCTCTCTTCCAGGGAGGGTTTTGTTGTCTCCACTGTATTAAGGGTCAAACTGTTGTTGTATACCCTTGAGTCAGAACTGACTCATAGCTGGCCCTCTAGCAGATTCTCAGAGGCAGTTTGATTGCACAGGAGGAGATTACCAATCCTTCTCCTACAGAGGAACTGATGGATTAAAACTCTGTGTTTTTGGGGTGGCAGAACAGCTCCTTAACATTAAGCTACTAGAGCTCCCTGGGGATAAATCCGGAGCTCCGTAAAGTGAAGCAGCATGTAACCATATTACAGAGAAAGCAAATGGCAGAATTGGAGTACTTTGGACTGGTGGATATGTCATCTCCAGCACAGGAGAGCCTAGTTATGTACTAAAAACACTAGAAGCATCAAGCAGTCAACACTGGCCCACTCTGCAGAGTGCCTGAGGGGGAAATTCTGGCCACATCCACATGTCTTCCCACTCCCACGCCATGTAAGAACCCTGATCCTGTGTACTCAGGTCAGGCAGGTTGCTGAGGGCTCACTCCTCTCTTCCTCGGGTGCATAGCTACTCATATAGTGTCTCCTGCTTCCGGTTCCTCCAATGACTTTAACTGATTGTCTTCTGTGTACCAAACCCCAGAGACTTAAACATGGACTGCCTTGGCCCTTGGCCCCTGCTGGAGAGGTTCAGACATGGTGTGTTGCAAAGGAGTGTGTCACCAGTCTGTGTGGTTCTGAGGGAAGGGGAACAACTCCTTGACCTGGTGTAGTCAGGGAGGACGCTTCATGAGAAGTTGGCATGGAACTGTGTTCTGACTGGAGCGCACAAATAGTGCTCAGAAGAAAAACACCACTGCAGAGTCTGTGAGACTTCCACAGCATGACTTCATGATCTCACACATACCTATCTAAGGTGAGTGTGTCACAGAATGAAAACATGTGGCTGGAAGTATCATTGCTTATACTATTTCTAGTCCTATATGCCTCATATCCCTCATTTCTACCTACAAACTGTATTTATTCCCTCATCTTTGAAGTAAAGAGTGTCCAGCACTTATGCTTAGGGTAACTCTGGGTCACCTGCTATAAAATGCAGCCATGGCAATGTGGGAAGGCTGTATCTGACCTCTTCTAACTCCACAAAGGGAAACTGCCCCCATCAATAACATCCAATCTATGAAACTGACCCCTATAAGGTGAGACACAACATTCCACACGGCTGCACTTACTTCTATTAATTACTGGGTTTGAAATTCATTACGAATGAACACACAGACTTTACAATATCTCTTTTTACTCACAGTTGTGGAGTTTATCAGGAAAACAGGTAGAGGGTGGAGAGGCAAAATATATCATCACATGGTGAAAGTCTAGGTTTAATAAATAGCAGCCCCAAGTCAGGTCAACAATCCTTCAATTAGTTCAGGTAGCTTCTCAGTCAAAAATAATACTTCTGTTACAGGAACCTCTGGCCTCAAGATAATAGTTTCTCTGCTTCTTCTTTCCTGGTGTTAGAGGGTCTGCTCCTAAAGGCTCTGGTTCTAGCTGCTTCTGTTTCGGTCAGATTACACCTTGTCACGGCCTTTCTACAGTCTAATTCTCTTTCTTATGTAAGTCTCACAGCTGTTGATGATATTGAAGACACTAATTAATAGGGAGCCACCTGTCTCCAGTTGAGGCCACACCCCTAGAGGAGCTAAGAGTGGTGAGTGGAGCACCAGATTTTCATTTTGCTTATGCATTCTCACTTGGTTGTATGGTCAGGTCTAAGGCATTTTTAAAAATCTTCACACAACAACTAACCTGGTTGAAAAGACAGTTGGACTTATACCTATGTTTATTGCTGCATTGTTCACAATAGCAAAGAGGTGGAAACAACCCAAGTTCCCATCAACAAATTAATGGCTAGAGAAGCTGTGATATATTCACAGGATGGAATACTATACAGCACTGAAAAACAAGGAACTCATAAAATATACAAAATGGGTGACTCTGGAGGACATTATGCTGAGTGAAATATCACAGTCACAAAAAGACAAATACTGCATAACGCCACTGTTATAATACAGGACTAACACTGAAGTTGAGGGGAAACTAAGAAAAGAGGGGATAAATAATGTACACTGCATTGAAAAAGATAACAAAATGAACTGTTTAATAGGAATATATGTTTAGGCATTATTTGCACGACAACAGTCCAGAATAAGAGCTGCATAGCAAAGCGACTTGGGGGTTGGGAGAGGAAATTGTGCACCAATGAAAGAATTTTTTTTTCAAAGAGAAAAGCAAACTGGGGGAGGTAGGGAGGAAAATGAATGAAAAGAATTAAAAATCTCAATTAAAACTTAAAAACAGACAGTTGGCACCAGATACTTGGTATTAGTAGTAAGCAGGGTCCTTCTCCCTAGGGTACCCTGTGTTTCGTACATGTACCCCTCAAAATAGGACAAACTTCTCTAAAAGCCAGGCCTGAGCTGCAATCTCATCAGAAACCCCTTTGGAGGCAGGTCACATTGCAGGGTCATCTTCTTCCTGGGAGGGTTAACAGAAAGCCACAGAGAAGACCATAGATAGTCCCTTTACTTGGCTGAACGAGCATGGAAGATCCCAGAGGATACGTGGAGGGAGATGATATAGTCCTGAGATTTAAAGTCACATGGTCTTGAGTAAGAGTCTTGCCATTCTGGAAAGTAGGCTGCGGGAGAACTAAAATGAAACACTGTGTGCCTGTGAGAGCATGACCTTGTGCTTCCAACTCAGCACATGAACCTGATGCAGGACCCTCACAGAGAATTGTTGTCATCATCTCTGCTTCCCAAGTGAAAGAACCACACACAGAGGGGCATCTGAGTCTCACTGTTTACAGCAGTCCTGGGAGAAGAACAAGGTGACAACCCAGAGCTTGTAGGGCCTATCATTCCACCCCTGCCCACTTTGCTCCATGGAAGTGAGTGTGCAACTATGGGGACCATGCCAAGCCAGTGTGTTTGCTCACATCTTTCTCAGATGAGAAGATTGTCCTTGAAAAAGGGCTGACAGGGACTACTTCGCTGGGAGAGTCTTCAACTCTCCCCAAGCATCAGAGGTTTAATCCAGAGGCCTGGCTGAAGTCACCTGGCTCAGCAGCCACTTTGGCAGGTCCACAGTCCCAGAGGCAGCTCTCAGCAGCACTGGCAGTGGGACATAAAGGTAGGCAGGCCGCTCTAGTGATTTACTCGATCTGACTCATGGCAGGGACACCCTTTCCATACCCCAGGTGGACAAGCATGCATACCGACAGCCACAACACTGTTCTTTTTTCATAAGCCAGGCTTAAAATTCATCAAACCACATATTGTTCATGTGTACACTCGTCTGAAAAGGCTGTTGCCAGATGGGGCTGACGGTCCCTCCTCCAGGCAATGAAATTACATGTAGACTCCAGTTTATGTCAAACTTTTTAAAAGGAGATAAAAAAAGAAGACTGGGGGGAAATTAAAAAGAGAAAAGAGGAAAAGGAGTGAGTTGGAGTCTGAATAAGCTAAGCTAGAGAGGGCAACCCACACACCCCAGCTCCCTAGTGCTCAAGTTTTATATGAAAACTTGAGCCAACAGTAAATAAAACTTTCAGTCTGTCAGGCCATTCGTTAGCGAAGTGCACATAATTTATGGGCTTAAGAGCTGACATCAGCTCAACTATCACACAGAACAGTATGCTTCATAGGTGTGAGTGTTTATATGGACAGTAAATAAATGTCAAACACATGCAAAAATCCACTCTCAAGGAAGCGCTGACACAGCCACATCCATCATCCACCCAGCTGGAGGTGCTTCCAGAGGTTGCCAAGGCTGCCAGTCCACTGGGCCAGGCAGAGGGCTGGTGGGGTGGGAAAGGCTGCATTACAGAAAAGAAGTATTAGACAATTTCCTACCAAGGAAGTCCTGTGGTTAGGCTAGGCCATTCCACCCCATGGCTCATCCCTACCTCCACCTGGTACTGATCTCAGATCCAAGCATTCTGATTAAAGGACTGAATTTGCCTATGTCAGGACAAGCTAGGCTGGTTCTGAAGACAACTCCAGGACCAGAGGGTGGTAACATGTTCATGTGTGCCACTCAGTCCAGCCTGACCAAGACTGCAGTCACCTCAAAGACCTGAAGGTATCTTCTTGTTGTGTGCTGTCGATTTGGAAACACCCATAGCTGACCCTCCAATGGGTTTTCAGAGGTAGTTAATCACATAGGAGACTGCCCATCCTTCTCCCACAGAGCAGCTGGTGGATTCTAACTGAATGGCTTCATAATTTCAGCACAGGTTTTTACCAATAGGTCACCAGGTGTCTTGTTATTGTGTCATCAAGCTGATTACAACTCATTGCCACCCTATGAACAACAGATAGTAACCCTGAACCATACTGTGCCAATCTTCACCATCCATTTCAGCCCATTGCTGTAGTCACTGTATTGATCCATCTCAATGGGGGGTTTTCTCTTTCATTGAAAGTCCACCCTTCCAAGTATGATATCTGTGTCCAAGGATATTTCCTAGCAACATATCTAAAGTAGGATAAATGAAACTTTGTCATCCTTACCTCCAAGAAGCATTCTGTGTACACCTTTTCCAAGACATACTCATTTGTTCTATTTGCAGTCCATGATAAATTCAGTACTCATCTCCAACACCACAACTCAAAGCCATCAATTCTTCTTCTGTCATCCTTATTCATTGTCCAGAGTACTCAAGAGCAACAATGCCAGTCTGGACACTAAGGTGCACCTGATCTAGGCCATGGTCTTCACAGTTATGTGCTATGGATCAGAAAGCTGGACAATGACTAGAGATAATCGAAGGATAATTGATGCCCTTGAGCTGTGGTGCTGGAGAAGAGTATTGAATATACCATAAATGGCTAAGAGAACAAACAGGTTCATCCTGGAGAGGGTGAAACCAGGCTGCTCCTTGGAGGCAAGGATTCTGAGGTTCCATCTGACATACTTTGGGCCTGTGACAAAGAGAGACCAGTCCTTGGAGAGGAACAGCACAGGAGGGGAAGGCCCTTGATGACATGGCTTTACTCAGTGACTGGATTAATGGGTGTAGGTGTGTTGGAGACAGTAAGGTTGGCTCAGAATAGATCAAGATTCAGAGCTGTTGTACACAGGGTCGCTATGAGTCGCAGGTGACTCAACAGCACAAAACAGTAACAACTCTCATATGCATAAGATAAACCATGAACTGAATCAGGTACACCTTAGTCTTTAGACTTATATCATTGCTATTTAGTCTTTTGGAGCAGTCCCTGACAGCAGACTTTCCCAAAGTAGTGCATCTTCTTATCTCCTGACTGCTGGTACTAAGGGTATTGATTGTGGATCAAAGCAAGACAAAATCATTAACAGTTCCAATCCTCGCTCTCCAAGGACCTTTGTCTTCTTGGTGTTAAAATGCAATCCATATTGAAGTCTGCAGTCTTTGATCTCCTATAACAAGCACTTCAAGTTCTCCTCACTTTCAGCAAGAAAGATTGTATCATTTGCATAGCACAGTTGTTGATGTATCTTTCTCTGATTCTGATGACACATTCTTCATAGTCTGGCTTCACAAATTATTTGCTCAGCATACAGAATGAATATGGATGAAGAAAGGATACACCACTGACACACACCTTTTCCAAATTTCAATTACACAGTGTTGTTTTCTTATTCTATTGGTGTAGGTATAGATTTCGTATGACCACAATTAAGTGTCCTGGAATTCCCATTCTTCTCAATGTTAACCTTAGTGTGTTGTGATCCACACAGTCAAATAAATGTCTTTGCATGGACAATAAAATACAAATAGATGTTCTTCTCATATTCTCTGCTTTCAGTCAGGACCTATCTGGCAACAGCAATGATATCCCTGGTGTCACAGCCTCTTATAAACATAGACTGAACTTCTGGCAGTTTCCTGTCAATGACTGTTCCAGTCATTTTTGGATGATCTTCAGTATTGTTTTGCAGAATATTAATATGAATGATATTTTTTCGTTAATTTACATATTCTGTTAGATTACCTTTCTTGGGAATGGGAGCAAATATGTATCTCTTCCAGTCAGCCAAATCCTCCAGATTTTCTGGTATAGATGTGAGCACATCCAGGGTTGCCTTTGTTGGTGCAAAAATGTCAATCAGTATCCCATCAACTCCTGAGGCCTTATTTTTTGCCAGTGTCTTCAAGGCAGCTTAAAAATCTTCTTTTGTTCATATGATGCTTCCTTAAATTTTTCTGTGTGAATCAGTTCTTTTTGGTACAATGACTCTGTATTCATTCCATCTTCTTTTTCATTTTTCCTAAAGAACTTAAGTTTATTTCATTCACATTTTTTTAAAAAAAACTGATTTTTTTAACAAAAGTTTACAGAAAAGTTGGATTTTCATTCATTCATTGATGCACATTTTCCTCCTTTCCCACAATTTGCTTTTTTAAAAAAAAAATCACTCATATTTGCATAATTTCCTCCCACCTCCCTCATGCTTTGGATCATTAAAGATTTTGCCCATGGCATCTGTCAGTATTGCAATTCAAAGTTTGAATTTCTTTTCAGTTTTTTCAACTAGGGAAATGATGAGGGAGTTATTCCATTTTTATTCTCTGACTCCAACTCTTTGAACATTTCATTATATTATTTTGTTTTGTCCTCTAGAGCTGCCCTTTGGAATCTTCTGTTCAGCTCTTTTACTTCAGCATCTCTTCTCTTTGTTTTGGTTTCTCAATGCTACAATGTAATTTTCTTTTTTTCCCTTTTTTTTTTTTTACACAATGCAATTTTCATTGTTTCTTCTGACATCAAATTTTACTTTTTCTTTCACCTCTTTCTTTGTAATAGCCTTTTGCTCTCTTCACAGATTATAGCCTTGATTTCATTCCACAGCTTCTCTGGTCTTCAATCACTAGTGATCAATGTCTCAAACTTGTTCTTAAGATGATCTTAATTCAAGTGGAATAGACATAAGGTCATATTTTTCTTTCTGTAGATTTGTTTAATCTTTTTCAGCTTTAATTTGAACTTGCATATGAGTAATTGAAGATCTACAGTCAATACCTGATATTGACTCCTGATTCTTGTCTGGTTCTGACTCCTGATACTGATCTTCTCTAATGATTCTTTCTGAAGATATAGTTAGCCTGATTCCTCTGCAGACCATCAGATTAGGTCCATGAGAAAAGTCACCATTTGTTTAAAAAAGTATTTGTTATGAATATGTCATTGAATGTACAAAATTCAATCATTTCCTCTTCTGTTTCATTTCTGCCTCATTTATGTCACCAAGTCCATACTTTCTGACTACCATTCCTTCCCCATTTTTACAAATGTTTGCATTTCAGTCTCCAGTAATTATTAATGCAACTTATAGGATGTTTGATCAATTTCTCACTATAAGAGTTGGTAGAAATCTTCAATTTCCTCCTCTTTGACTTTAGTTGTTGGTGCATATATTTGAGTAATAGTCATGTTAATGACTTGTATGTATATGGATATAATCCTGTCACTCACAACATTGCCCTCTAAGATAGATTTGAAATTGTCCTTTTCTATTATGAATGCTACACCATTCTACCTTGGTTTTTCACTCGAACATGGTAGATCATATGATCATATGATTCAAAGCGGTCTGTGCCAGTCCATTTCAGTTCACTAATGCCTAGAACATCGATGTTCAGTTATTCTTTTTCATGTATTTCTTTTTAAAAAACAACTGCCAGTTTTTCTACATTCATAGTTCATACATTTCATATAAAGCTGTTTATCCTCATATTTGAGTGACTTTCCATCTAAAGTTTACTTCCAATACTTAACTTCTTGCCTCTCTCTGTTATTCATAGGGTTTTGTGGTGTTTTAAAGGCCTGTTCTTTTAAAAAAATGATAGCCAATCTTGCTTCCTAGTCTGTCTTAATCTAGGAACTCTGCTGTAACCTGTCCACCATGGGTACCTTCTGGTACACCAGTGGCATAGTTCCAGCATCACAGCAACATCACATTACACCAGTACAGTGGTCTGACAGACAAGTGTGTACTAATAAAAATAAATAATAAGCAAGCAAGCTTATATACACCCATCTATAAAGTAATTATTGTTGTTTTGTACCATAGAGTTAGAACTGACTCATAGCTGAGACAGTTAATTGCATGGGAGGAGATGGCCCATCCTTCTCCCATGGAGCAGCTTGTGCCCTCGAACCATATGCCTTGTGGATTGCAGCTTCTTGACATTGCTGTTGGTGATTGACTTCAAGTTGAGCACAACTATGAAAAAAGGCCTGAAACCCCTCTAAATCTATCAATATTTATCAAAGTTCATAGAGTTTCCAGAGGTATGTTGTTTAGGAACTGGATGCTACTTCTGCTTCCAATCATTGTTGTTGTTGTTATGTGCCGTCGAGTCGCTTGCGACTCATAGCGACCCTATGTACAACAGCCCT
>NW_006400114.1:453585-463101 GCF_000299155.1 Elephantulus edwardii
AGCTCAAAGGCGTCAATTCTCCTTCTATCCTCCCTAGTCATTGTCCAATTCTCTGATGCATAACAAGTGATTGCAAAAACCATGGCCTGTATCAGGTGCACCTTAGTCTCCAGAGAGACACCGTTGCTCTTGAGGACTTTAAGAGAGGTCCCTAACTGCAGACTTTCCCATCGCAATACGTTTTTTGATTTCCTGGATACTGGTGCCAAGAGTGTTGATGGTGGAGCCGAGCAAACTGAAGCTGTGAACACTCTCAATCTCTTCGCCATCCATCCTGATGCTACCGATTAGTCCGCTGGTGAGAATTTTTGTCTTCTTGACATTGAGCCTCAGTCCATACTGAAGGCTGCAGTCTTTGACCCTATGTAGTAAGTGCATGAGGTCTTCCTCAGTTTCAGCGAGCAAAGTTGTGTCATCTGCATGACAGTTCAAATCCTCCAGCTGCTCTTTTGGAGAAAGATGGGCAAACTTCTCTCATGTTATTTCCAATCTCTGAAAACCTGCTAGAGGTCAAGCTACGAGTTAGTTCTAATTCTATGGAAATTATTTTGAATTTGAGTCCTATGCCTAGGAAATGGTCCAGCGAGAACATCTGATCCAGAATGGAATGGAGTTACCCCAAGACTGGAGAACAGAATTTAATGTGCTGCTCCAGGGACCTGTCACTATCCATGATACGCAATAGAAATCTGTGCTGCTTCAGGATGAAATTGAAACTCCAAACACAGTCTACCTGTGCCAACTCCTGGGTTACTGGATTTACTATTTTTATAGTGTCAGTTTGTCTATGTCACAGATTGTGACTGAGGCTGGATGGAGAAGTGACTTGTCAAATTCACACAGTGTACAAGAAAGAGGCAGAACTGAGTGTGCTTATCTACAGTCTCTCAGTGACTGAAACAAAATTCAAGTTGAGAATGAAAAGAAATGAGAGGACAGAACTGGATGTGGCAGAAAGCCTTTCCTGTACAAGTCCAGGTCACAGGGCCAGTAAATGGTTCCACAGCTGCAATGGCACAAGTCTATCCAGTAGATGGTTTTATAAGTAGAAAGACTAAGAGAGACACTGCAGTGTTTGCAGATGGTGCAGTTAGTCTTGCTTCTCCTCAACTTCTTTACATTCATCCTGAGCCCACAAGAGACTATCTGAATGAAGGAACAGTAATTAGTAATTGCTCACAGTCATGAATAACACACTGAATCCAACTCCAGGAAGCAGCCCAAAGCCATGTAAGCCCTATATCACACCTACAAGTTCTCAAAATCTTTCTCAACTCATCCTAGCTCGGCTTTGCCTCTGCTCAAGCTTCATCCCACATTAGAACCTGCCTAGCTCCTCATCTGATCTCACCAATCTGTTCCCTGAAACTTTCACTTCAGGCTAACTCCAGTGAAAGCAACTTCAGAAAGAACTTCTTCCAAATTGTTAAGGGAGCTAGTAGCTGTTTCTGGGTAAGGAAATATAAGCAGGAGGAGTGAATTCCTTGAACTACCTTTAATAGAAGTGAAGACAAAGACATGGGTAACTCCTCTTTCCCTTCTTTAACAGATAGGATTCCAGGCCAAGAGTTGATGATACCCTAACAAGTAGCATCAAGCGTTGACATGCAGGAGATACCTAGGCTTCTTGTCACCACTTTAACTGCCCCTCCCCCCAGAAACTTCTTTACCCTCCATTCCTCTTCTTACCCCCACCTGCATAGCTCTTGCCCACATCTGCTCTCCTTGACCCCCAAACTGAATGAAGCCCAAACAAGCCTTCACTTTCTTCATGAGCTCTCCCTTGTACATATAGCACGAGGGCCCAAATTCTTGTCTCATATACTATCAATAGATGCTGTACACTTAGAGACGATATCTTCTTGGATGTAAGTATAGGGGAGACAGCAGTGCCAGAAGATTCAAGTCTGTACTTGCCTGCCTGCACGTCCTTCCTCTATTCTCTCCTGTCTTGCTCTTCTCTCTTTCTATCCTTCTCTTTTTCTGTCTCTCTCCTTCTGGATCTCTTTTATTCTTTTCCCTGGGACTTTGTCTCTTCATCTGTTTCTCTCTTTCTAGATCTCTCTCACCATCTCTCCTGTCTTTCTTCATCTCTTCATCTTGTGATCCCTGTACCCCAACCAGTCTCCTACAACTTTATTCTCTCTTTCTCACTTGCTCCTCTCACTCCAACTCCCCAGTTGGAAGCTGGGAGACTAAAGCATAGCCTATGAGCAATCTTTTCCAATCAATGAGAAACATTCAAGGAGATGGATCACCTCAATGCCTCAGCATTTTGATGGGGGTTGAATAGACTTATCAGGTTTCCTACACTGGCATAAGTTCAAAGGTCAAGGGCAAATCTCAATAAGTATAAGCATTACCAGTCACCCCTTATCCCTAAATGTACCTGTATTTTGACAAGGGGTGTGTTCCCTGTCATGCAGACCTCACCTTTAGCCTTCACACCTTCCCTGGAATACATGCCTCTCTTCACTGCACTTGTCATTTCACAGCCAACTGTCCAACTCCCAATTCCCAGCCTTTATTTTTCTCGGTCTTCTTCAGACTCAGATCCTGTGATTCTCATGTACACATACAAACATGTGCACATGTGTATATTTACATCCACCCTCATATACACACACACACACACACACACACACACACAGAGTCTTCCTCATTTACACACCCTCATGTAAGTACACACATTTATGTTGTTAGTAAGTGGTTCAAATTAGCTCTAACTCATATTAACCTTTTAACTCATATTGACTCATATTGTAAAACATATTGAAACCTTGCCAAGTCCTGTACCATCCTCACACCCTTTGCTGTCCTTAAAAGCATTATTGCACTCACTATGCCAACCCATTTCCTTGAGATATTTCCTCTCCTTTGCTAACTTTCTATTTAAAAAAAAAGAAGAAGAAGGTGTCCTTGTCCATGGACTTGTCTTTTTGGGTAGCATGTCAAAATATGTGAAGAGAAATTTCACCATCTTTGCTTCTACAGAGCACTCTGGCTGCACCTCATCCAAGATAGATTTATTTGTTATTTTGGCAGTTCCTGGCAAGTTCAATATTTTCCACCATCGCTCCAATTCAAAGGCATCAATTCTTCCTTGATGTCATTTATTTGTTGTCCAGTTTTCACATGTATTTAAAATATTTTTAAATGTCATGGCATGAGTCAGACACATCTTAGTCTTTATTCTGACATCCTTGCATATTTCCTCAATGGAATATGTCTTCTGATTTTTTTTATTTACTACTGTTTCCATGGGTGTTGCTTGTGTAAATGACCATTAATAGCTCACATACACATTTAAGTTAACCTAATAAAAATGAAAACAAGTCCATAAGAACCTAAATATGACCTTGAGTATATCTCACCTGAATTTGGAGAACATCTCTAGCCTAGATTTGAGATAGGTAGTGGCCCTGTCCTGTAGTCCTGCATCTCCGAGAAAATAATAAAGGGGGAGAGACAGAGAAGTTTGCCCCACAGGAAGATTACCCAGCTTTGTCAAGTCTCTGAGGCTGGAGAAGGAAGATAGGAGTGGGGGAGGCAACCTGAAAAGAGGTGCAGGAGGTATGTTGTTCCCACTTCTCACGGAGTTTTAGAAAATAATTTTGAAGTAACATTTATCCAGCAAGAGAGTTTTTCTCAAAAGAATCCTTCTTCTCATATCCTTTGTTTCCAGTGTCAAATATGAGGGACACCAAGAAACATGGAAAGACAGCTGTGGACAATAATTGTAGCCCCTGCAACTTGGAGAAAATTATTGAAAGCAAAATCAGCACAGATTAAGGAAGAAAGCTGGAAGAAAGCACTTTTACAGAGACAAATACAGTTTCATACACTGGATTTAAGAAGCCCCCATGGCTCCCCTCACCTGAATGGCTCTAGGAAGCCCCTGACAGTGACCCATGTCTGGCCTGCATCAAGAAGGTGACAGAATCAACCTTATCCTTCCCCACATTTGCAGATGACTCTCAGAAAGATCTCTCATCTGAACAATTAAGGCTGTCCTAGACCTCGGGCCCTGGACACCTTCAAAAGTATAGCTCCATTATGGACCAGTTTTACTGCCAAATTCAGCAGTCCCACAACCAACAGATAAGACCCACATGGGGTCCTCTTACGCACCTTGCCTGACACCAGCCTCACAGTTCTCCATAGTGTCCCTCCCTCCATGTCATCTAAAAACCCCAGGACATCAGCAAACATTGGCTGGCATTATGGCAGGACCTTGCCCGAGAGGTGTCCACACCCAATACCAGACTATAGCCGAGCTCCACATTCATCAGTGGCCCTGTAGCTCAGTGCCAAGCTAGAGATGGTGATCTATTTGCAGTCTCAGTGATTCAGATTCACTTATTCACAGAGAGTCTCCAATTCACAGAGATTCAGTGATTGAGAAATTAGAAGCTCAGTTTTCCCTCAACACACAGTGTCAGTAGTTCAAAGATTCTCTTTGGTAGTTGACAGTGGGGAAAGGCAAAATTTTACTAGCCCCAACTGTGGGCTTGTTCCCACAACACAGTCACAGCAGACCCCAGGAAACAATGGACTAGAGAGCCTATATATTTCATCAAAGTAAGGACTACCAGCCACCACCTGCCTCACCACAATAAACAGCACCACTAAAACAATAAAAAATCCCATGGTCATGCCATTAGATATCACACACCCACCAGAAGAAAGGCCATTAAAAACCACAATTAAAACATCACCATAAGACCCAAAGCAACAGAAACTGCAAACTCTTTAAAAAAACAACAAGACATCATCCAAACAACAAGACATCGTCCGCAAAGAAGTAATCATAACAAAAAAAAATCAATATATCTTTTAGAGGATGAAAGACTGATGGAAGTCGCTGAGAAAAAATTCAAAAGAATAATTGTTAAGTGTTTCCCCAGGATAAAAGGAAAAATATGAAGAACTGAAAGAATTGACAAGCAAAACTCTAGGAGAATTTACAAAGCCAACATACTACAAAACAGAACCAATAGAATAGTAGAAGCCATAGAAAAACAAGAAATTAATATCCTGAAATTTAAAACCAACATTGCATACCTTGTCAACATGATGCAAGGACAAAAGAAGAATTAAGACACGGAATATAAAATCATAGAAACACAATACAAACCTCATAAAAACCTGCTAGAGGGAAAAGCAGAAACAAGAAGTTAGAAAAATGAAGAAAGCATAAAAATTATATATGATACCATCAAGAGAAAGAACATACCTGTGATTGGCATTTTAGAAAAAGGAGAGATCAAAATAAGCATTGGGGGGATGAGATGGGGGGAAAGCATTGAGAAAACCATGGAAGAGTTACTGGGAGAAAACTTTCAAAGTATCAAGAAAATTAGGAAACAGGCATTCAAGATGCTGAGAAAACATCAAATCATATAAACTACAAAAGAAAAACACCAAGGCATACCATATTCAAATTCTTCAAAACCAAAACACAGAATACTAAAGCAACTAGAGAAAAATGAGTTACCTACAAAAAGAAACCAATTAAGAGTAAGCTTCAATTTCTTACTAGAAACCATGCAAGCATGGAACAAGGGAATGGCATATATAAAACTGCCAATCTAGAACATTGTGCCTAGCAAAAATATGCATCAAATATTACGGCCTGGCCTGGGTGCATCTTCCAGCCACCACTTCCCCAATGTCTGCTAAGTCTGTGGTCCAATCCAGCCATACTGATTGCCAGATTGAGGGGCTGCAGTTTCACCTACCAGCTGCTGCCTCCACTGACCAGTGTTAGGAGCACCAATAACACAGCACTTTGGGAGAAACAATGCTGTCTAGCTAGACCACACAGAACACGTTAACCTCAAGCTTAAGGAGCTAAGATGCCATTTCTGAAACAGTACAACAGGCTTCCTGGTTTGCCATTCAGGTACTTTAGGGAAACACTGCTGTCTAGCTACACCACACTGGACCTTTAAGCTCAAGCAGAAGGAGCTGGAACAGCTCGAGCAAATCTAAGATGCCATTTATGGAAGGGAACAACTGGCTGCCTGGTTTGCCATTCAGGTACTTTGGGGGAAATACTGCTATTGTGCTCAAGGCCCATAGGGCCTCAGGCCAAGAAACGAGCACAAATATACAGTTCATTCATAAAATATTGCCATACTTTTGGTCCCTGTATAATTATAACAACTTAACATCTATTAAGAAAAGATTCACATTATTTGCTGAGGATTGGTGACTTGGCAGCTTAATATCTGGAAACAGACTGCAACCCCTAACTCCCAGCACTGCCCAAGCCCTGCACCCACCATCCCTGATAGAGCACCGTGTCCAGGGACACCACCCCACCACCATCCCGTGCCCCCACACTTTCGGCACACCCTGGTGGCCTCGCCACAACCCTGAACCCCCTGGCGGTGCTCCAGGGCCACTAGAGACTCCTTCACGCAACACAACAGCCGTGGATAATACGATTCTGAGTCAGCACACAAAGGCACACCATGGAGACAGCCATCATCTGAAGCCACCAATCAAGCTGCTGTGGGACTGATCTGCCACGAGAAAGGCTGGTAGGATCCTCATTGGGTTATCTTGGGCAACGACTATTGTCTGGGAGAGTTCCCAAGGTTGAGCCCACTGGCGGGAATTTGGCTGAGCTCTCTCAGGGCATGCCAATTGCCCAGGAAAGAGCGGTCCAGTGATAATTTGGTGGAACTTTTGTGGACACTGCAAACCAGCTAGAGGTGAGTGAGTTGGTGGAAATTTGACTTCGTCTTGTTGAGTCCCCTTGACCCAGGAGCCTTACTGGGCAGGGGCCATGGTGCAAGTGCAACTGCATGAGCACCACTGGGCAGGGACCAGTGAATTAAAACCACTGGGTGGGAGACGGACAGCTGGAATTTGAATAGGGACCCCAGTTGTAAGCACACCCAGACAACTGAGGCCTGAGTGAGGTCCCCCAAGTGGTTGACCTGCCCTTGTGATTGCCACAACCATGTGCATGCCCTTCCCTATTTGGCTCCACACCTGTGTCTACACATCTGGTTAATCAACCTGCCTTTAATCCAGAGCACCTTGACCTATCTTACCTACCAGAGGCTGCTCTCACAGGCTCTGAACTGACATTCCCTGGAGTCAGACGTTCAGAGAAAAGCACAAGTGGGATAGCTACCCAGCTGATCTATAAAGCATTATCTTCATCGAGAACATATCAACGTCTCGAAGAAAGCAAGCTGTTTCACACAATACACAAGCACAAAGCAAGATATCACCCCCAAAGGGTGACACAGTATCAATGGATTTCCTGAAGCCAGAAAGTCTGATGGAACTTTCTGACACAGAATTTAAAAGAACAATGATTGAATATTTTCAATGGATAAAGACAAACTTAAAGAATTACAGGATATGACAAACAAAAAACAGGAGGAACAAAAAAAAAAAACAGTCCAGAACAATGTAAAGAAAACAAACGAGGCATTAGTGGCACTGGAAAAACAAGAAACCACTATCCAAAATATGAGGTCCAGTGTTTCAGATGCTGTCAACATGATGGAGGGGCAAATGAACAGAGTTGAAGAGATGGAACAAAGAACCAATGAAATAGAAGACATAATTGTCACCACGAATTTGCTAGAGCAAAAAGCTGACTCAAAAAGGAAGGGAAAAGAAGAAAACCTAAGAATAATGTGGGACACCATCAAGAGAAATAACATGTACATCATTGGAATCCCAGAAAAGGAAGAAGCAAGTAAAAGCACTGAAAAAGTTGTGGAAGAATTACTACAGGAAAACTTTCCAGGCATAATGAAGATTGAGAGAATATATATTCAGGAAGCACAGCGAACACCATATAGATTCGACCCCAAAAGAAAAACATCAAGGCATATCATAGTTAAATTTTCCAGAACCAAAGATAAGGAGAGAATCCTGAAAGCAGCAAGGGAGAAACAAAAAGTAACCTATAAGGGAGAACAGATAAGATTAAGTGCCGATTTCTCAAAAGAAACCATACAAGCAAGAAGTGAGTCGGAGGACATATATCAAACACTCAAAGAACACAACTGTCGACCAGAATACTGTACCCAGCAAAATTATCCATCAAATATGAAAGAGAGATAAAAATATTCCCAGAAAAGCAAAACCTGATAGAGTTTATAAAAACAAGACCAGCATTGCAGGAAAGACTCAGAGATGTCCTTCTTACAGAGATACCACAGAAAGCTCCATGGTCTAAAGTAACTAGCAACAACACCAAAAAGAACTCAACACAATGATAGCAATAAAACCTAACCTTTCAAAAGTCACACTGAACGTGAATGGTTTAAATGCACCACTGAAGAGAAAGAGAGTAGCAGATTGGATAAAAAACCAAAACCCATCAATATGTTGTCTACAAGAGACACACCTGAAAAATGAAGATAAAGACAGACTAAAAATCAAAGGGTGGGGGAAAATATGCCAAGCAAACAGGAACCAGAAAAAAGGAGGAGTAGCAATATTAATCTCCAATAAAGTAAATATCAATGTAAAAACCATCACAAAGGACAAGGAAGGTCATTACATAATGCTGAGAGGGTCAATAGAACAAGAGGACATAACAATAATAAATATCTATGCACCAAATGAAAGACCTGCAAACTACATAAAACAAACATTAACAAAACTGAAAAAGGAAATAGACAACACTACTGTAATACTTGGAAACTACAATACACCCCTCTCAAGAAAAGATAGAACTACCAGAAAGAAACTCAACAAAGATACTGAACAATTAAACCATACAATAAACCAACTTGACCTCATAGATATTTACAGGCTAATGCACGCCAAAAAAAACCACAGTATACCTTCTTCTCCAATGTACATGGAACATTCTCCAGAATAGATCACATTCTGGGACACAAGGCAAGCATCAATAAATTAAAAAAACATAGAAATAATACAAAGCATCTTTTCAGACCATAATGCTACAAAATTAATAATAGGACAATAAAGGAGAAAAAAAAACATTCATTTGGAAGCTGAACAACTCCTTGCTTGAATATGACTGGGTACTAGAAGAAATAAAAAATGAAATAAGAAAGTTTCTTGAAACAAATGACAATGAAAACACCACTTACCAAAACCTCTGGGAAACAGCCAAAGCAGTAATTAGAGGTCAATTTATAGCAATAAGCAAACACATCAAAAGGCAAAAAAAATTAACCATTGATTCTCTAACTCAACATCTTCAGCAAATTGAAAAAGAGCAGCCAGAAAACCCGATACCCTCTAAAAAACCCAAAATTATAAAAATTACAGTATTATGAAAAATTATACACAAACAAATATGAAAACCTAGAGGCAATAAATACCTAGAAATGCACAACGTACCTAAACTAACAGAAACTGAAATTGAACATCTGAACAGACCCATTACAAAAGAAGAAATTGAAAAGGTAATACAACAACTTCTGACCAAAAAAATCCCTGTACCAGATGGTTTTACTAGTGAATTTTATCAAACATTCAAAGAGGAATTGTCACCAATTCTACATA
>NW_006400114.1:465730-469506 GCF_000299155.1 Elephantulus edwardii
AATAAAAAATATGCTAAAAAAGGTACTACCAAGAGGCTTATTAAAAGCCATTATAATTATTGAGTAAATAGCCAAAACCCTTCATTATATAGATTGACTTCTGTATACATTGATGGTCTTTAAAAGAAGTGATCAATAAATTTTTCAATTGAAAGTTATATAGACATTTGCAGGAAAAATTGATGAGTAATAGCAGAAAGCAAATAAAAATATAAAACCACGTTAAAAAAAGAGATTCACATAATATCAAGAAAGCAGCAGTTTGCCTCAGTCATGAAGAAAAAAGAACTTGTCTCCCAAAAAAGTAGACCCAATCAATATCCCAGATAAAGAGAATCAGAAGGCATATGTTGATGTGGAGTTACCAGCCGCAGAAGATTAAAATTATGAAAGAAACAATTAAAACCATTAAGAAAGCAAATATGCAAAGACAACTACTTTGAAGAAATATAATGATAAGGATCAACTGGAACAGCTATGGAAGAAAATTTTAAATATGGAAGAAAGAATTGATAGTATAAATAAATGGGTACAATAACTTTAAAAAATCATCAAAAGACATAAAGATTACAGTCACAGAATTGGAAGTCACAGAAAATCATGAAAATTCAATCCAGAATATTAAGACCGCTATTCCAGAAGTGTCCAACACACTGGTAGAACAAAAAACTAGAACTGAAGAGATGGAACAGAGTCAGTGAAATGGAAAATAAAAGCCTCACTGGAAACATGTTGTTGTTTGTTTGTTGTTGGGTACCATAGAGTCAGAACCAACTCATAGCTGACCCTCAAGTGGGTTTTCAGAGGCTGTAAATTGCATGGGAAGAGACTGCCCATCCTTCTCTTGTGGAGCAGCTAGTGGCCTTGAACCACATGCCTTCAGGATTGCAGGACAGTTTCTGGCCACCAGGCTACCAGAAGAAAAATCAGAGATGAGATGTAAAGAAAATGAAGAAAACATTAGAATCCTATGGGATGACATCAAAAAGAACAGCATATGTGTGGTTGGAATTCCAGAACATAGGAGTGACAGGGAAAACACTTGGAAAACTGGTGAAGAAGAACTAGAAGAAAACTTACCAGGTATTTTGAAGAACGTGGAAATCCACAACAGAGAAGCACAGCAAACACCAAATAAACTAGACCCAAAAAGGAAAACATCAAGACATAACATAGTCAAATTCTCTAAATTAAAATATAAGGATAGAATTCTAAAAGAAGAATTAGAAAAACTGAGTCACATACAAAAGAGAACCTATTAGATTAAGTTCTGCTTTCTTGGTAGAAACTTTGTGAGCTAGAGACAATGGGATGACATATAAAAAGTTGAAAGAAAACAAGTGCCAGCCAAGGATCTAGCAAAGCTCTGCACCAAATATGAAGAAGAAATTAGATCCATTCCAGAAAAGAAAGATTTTAAGGAAGTTGTGAAAACAAGATAAAAACTACAAAAAATGTTAAGTGAAATCCTTTCATGAAGATGCCAAAAGAAAAGTGGATGGATCACACTTGTTGCTGTTATGAGCCATTGAGTCACTTGTGAATCATACCAATCCTATGTACAACAGCTCTGAGCCCTGCTCGATCCTGTGTCAACATCATCATCTCTATCTCACATACTTCCATTACCCCAGTCACAAAGATAAACCCATCTCATCGAGGAGGTTCCTCACTTGTGCTGTTACTCCACCATCCCAAGCACAATGTCGCTCTCCAAGGACTGGTCACTCCTTGCAACATGTCCAAAGCATATCAGATGAAGTTTCAGAGTCCTTGCCTTCAAGAAGCAACCTGGTTTGACCCTCTCCAGGATGAATGTTTATTCTCCTAGCAGTTCATGGTAATTCAATACTCTTCTCCAGAATCACAGCTCAAAGGCATCAATTCTCCTTCTATCATCCCTAGTCAAAGAAATACAGGAAATGATAATGGCAAAACTCAGCCTGACAATAATCATAGTTAATGTGAATGGACTAAATGTGCCAATCAAGAGAAAAAGAGTATCAGAATGGATTTTAAAAGACAAACAAACCATCAAGATGTTGTCTACAAGAGACCAATCTTTAAAAAGAAGAGAAAGACAGACTGACAATGAAAGGCTGGAAAAAATATACCAAGCAAATGGCAACCTCAAAAAAAGCAGGAGTGGCAAAACTAATCTCTGATAAAATAGATTTCAGAATGAAAATAACCATCAAAGATAAGGAAGGGCATTACATAACTTATTAAAGGCACAGTAGATAAAGAAGACATAACCTTGCTCAACATTTATCCACCAAATGATAGACCTACAAAGTACATTAAACAACTGTTAACAGAATTGAAGAAAGAAATACACAGCACCACAATAGTGGTAGGAGATTTCAACACATCACTATCACCAAAGAATAGGTTAACCCAAAAGAAACTCAACAAAAATGCAAAAGAGATGAACTCTACAATAAGCCAACTCGACCCTGTGGATGTATTCAGGGCACTGCACCCAACTAAAACTCAGGACACTTTCTTCTCAAGTGAACATGATAGATTCTCCAGAATTGGTCACATATTAGAACATAAAGCAAAACTCAGTAAATTCAAAAACATTGAAATAATACAAGGTATCTTCTCAGACCATTAAGCCATAAAACTAGAAATTAACTACAGGAGGGTAAAGCTTGCAAAACTACCCATGTGAATACTGAATAACTTTTCCCCAGAACATAATTGAATTATAAAAGAAATAAAGAATAAAATTTTAAAAGTCCTTTGAAATGAATGGAAATAAACTACAACATACCAAAACCTCTGGGATGCAACTAAAAGAGTCCTCTGGAAGCAGTTCATAGCAATAGGTACACACATTAAAAAGGATGAAAGAAGACAAATCAATGATCTAACTCAATGTTCTAATCAAATAGAAAAATAATAACAATCTAATGCTACAGTCTCTAGAAGAAGTCATAAGAACAAGAGCTTAAATCAATGAGATAGAAAACAAAAAAAAAAAACAATTGAAACCATCAATGAGACCAGAAGCTACATTTTCAAAAAAAGTCAATAATATTGATAAACCACTGACAAACTTAAAAAGGGAGGGGGGAAGAAGGCAGAGATAACCCAATTAAGAAATTATACAAGTCACCTCTCCTATTCAATATTGTATTACACGTCTTAACAATAGCAATAAGACAATGAAATGAGGTATCCAAATTGGCAAAGAGGAGTTAAAATTATCTCTATAGGCAGATAAAATGATAGTATACTTAGAAAAACCTAAAGACTCAGCAAGAGAACTACTGGACATAGTTGACCAATTCAGCAAAGGATTCAATATCAGCATACAAAAATCAATTGGATTTTTCTACAGTGACAAAGAGAATACAAAACTGGAGCTGTGAAAAGCAGTGCCCATCACAATAGCTATTCACAAGATTAAATACTTGGGATTATATCTAACTAGAAATACAAAGGATCTATTCAAAGAAAATTACAAAACATTACTACAAGAAACAAAAAGAGAGCGCGAGGGCGACGCAGCGCGACAGCGACGCAGCGCGAGGTCGAGGCTACCAGACCAGGGAACGCCGCCGCCAGACGGGGGAACGCCTCTAGAGGGACCTGGAAGAGACCCGGGAAGAACAACAGCCAGCCACCTACCACGGAACTCCAGAGGAGCAAAGACTGTGAGACCCCAGAGGAACGAAGACTACCGGACACTGTGTGACCCCCCTGCAACCCACACCTGTGTGACCCTTAACACACAGGGTGCTGCTGCATAAACCCCCAGCAGCACC
>NW_006400114.1:475775-503503 GCF_000299155.1 Elephantulus edwardii
GAATGAAAACCCAAAATCCCTGTAAATGTTCATTAAAACTAATAAAATTTAATTTAAAAAAACGAAAAAACAAACAAACAAAAAAAAGAAACAAAAAGAGACCTGGAGAAATGGAAGACTATTCCTTGCTCATGGACAAGAAGACTCAATATTGTGAAAATTACAATACTACCAAAGGCAATTTACACATTCAATGCAATCCCAATACAAATATCAACTCCATTCTTCAATGAGCTAGAAAAGGCAACCTCCATTTCATGTGGAATGGATAGAGGCCCAGAATAAGCAAAGCACTTCATAAAAAGAGAAACAAGATAGGAAGCGTCTCACTCCCTGATTTCAAATTCTACTGCACTGTCTTGGTGGTCAAGACAGCATGATACTAGTACAATGACAGACACATAGATCAATGGAATAGAATTGAGAATCTGAAAATCAACCCATCTACCTATGGTAAACAGATTTTTGACAAGGAGATGAAATCAGTTAAGTGGGGAAACGACAGCCTTTTTAACAAATGGTATTGACAAAATTGGAAAACCATCTGCAGAAAACTAAAACAAGACCCAAACCTGACACCATATACAAAAACCATCCCAGAGTAGATCAATGGCCTAGGACTAAAAACATCACTAGAGAAAGCTTGAAGAACCCTAGAAGCACAAATCCACAACATGAACAGTCTTCCAAGCATCCTGAAAAATCTACAACCAGGAGAGATTAGAATAGATGACTCTGACCTTCTAAGAATCAAATCAGTATGCACTTCTGAAAATTTCTCCAACAGTGTAAAAAGGGAAGCCATAGACTGGGAAAAAATATTTGGTAATGACATGTCTGATAAGGGACTTATATCTAGAATTTATAGAGCACAAAAACAAGGTAAAGGTAAACAGCCCAATTACAAAATGGGCACAGGAGATGAACAGACACTTCAACAAAGAAGACATTCAGATGGCAAATAAACACATGAAGAAATGTTCAAAATCCCTAGCTCTAAGAAAAAAGCAAATCAAAACAACTATGAAATATCATCTCACCCAGTAAGAATAACAAAATTCAACAGAGCAGTAAACAACACATGCTGGCAAGGTTGTGGAGAAACTGTAACCCTTATTCACTCTTGGTGGAAGTGTAAAGTGGTGCAGCCGCTATGGACGGCAGTATGGTGCTTTCTCAAAAAGTTGGAAATAGAAATATCATTTGACCCAGAAATTCCACTACTGGGAATATACCCTAAATAAGCCAGAATTGCCACCAAAGCAGGTATCTGCACACCCATGTTTATTGCGGCTTTATTCACAATAGCAAAGAGTTGCAAACAACCCAAGTACCCATCAACAAATGAATGGATAGAGAAGCTGTAGTATATTCACACAATGGAATATTATGCAGCACTGAAAAACAAAGAACTCACGAAATATTATACAAAATGGAGGACATTGTGCTAAGTTAAATAGCTCAGTCACAGAAATACAAATACTGCATAATGCTCTTTTATAATGTAGGACTGACATAGTGGTTGGGGACAAACTAAAAGAGGGGTTAAATAATGTACATGGCATTGAAACAGACGAAGGAAAGGATTGGATAAAAGGAATATATAATTAGGTATTATTGGCATGACAAGAGTCCAGAATAAGCGATGCATAGTAGGGTGGACGGGAGGTGGGGATCTGTAAAACAATGAAAGAATATTTTTCCCAAAGAAAAAATGAACTGGAGGGGGAGTAGGGAGGAAAATGTGCAACAATTAATGACTGGGAGTTCAAGTTCCATATTCATAAAATCTCAATAAATAAAAAAAAAATGATAGAGGTAAAATCAGAACAGAGCCAGAGGAAATTAAATCAATAATATCAGAATACTGTGAAAAGCTATACTCTGATAAATTAAAAAACCTGGAGGAAATGGACAAATTTCTTGAAACTCATACTCTATGCAGATTGACAAGAACAGTTCTAGAACACTTGAACAGAATCATCACAAAAGAAGAAACTGAGCAGGTCAGAGAAAGACTCCCAACAAAAAAAATCCAGGACCAGATGGCTTCATGGTTGAATTCTACCATTCAGAAAGAGTCTATCACCAATTCTACTTAAATTATTTCAAAAAACAGGAAAAGAAGAAACACTTCCAGAGTCATTATGAAGCAAGCAAAACCCTAATACAAAAACCAGGCAAAGATATTAACAAGAAAGATAACTACAGACCAATATCTCTCATGAATATAGATGCAAAAATCCTTAACAAAATACTAATCAATAGAATTCAAAGGCACATCAAAAGAGTAACTCATCATGACTAAGTGGGATTCATAACAGGTTTTCAAAGATGGTTTAATACAAGAAAACAATCAACATAATTCACCATATTAACAAAGCAAATAACAAAAACCATATGATCTTAGCAATTGATGCAGAAAAGGCATTTGACAAAATCCAAAACCCTTTCTTAATAAAGGCACTCAGCAAAATTGGAATAGAAGGGAATTTCCTCAACATAGTGCGAGATATGATAGCCAATATCGTTCTCAATGATGAAAATCTAAAAGCTTTTTCCTTGTGAAAAGGGGCCAGACAAGGATGCCCACTATTACCAGGTCTATTAAATATTGTACTGGAAGTGGTTGCTAGGGCAATATGACAAGAGAAGGAAATAAAAGGAATTCAGATAGGCAAAGAGATGGTTAAACTATCACTATATGCAGTTGGAGTAAGTAGGCCAATTTAATAGGGGTCAGAATATAAGATCAATATCCAAAAATCAGTGAGATTACTCTACAGTAACAAAGAGAACTCAGAGAAGGAAACCAATAAAGCAATACTATTTACATGAGCTAACCACAAATTGAGATATTTGTGAGTGAGCCTAACTAGAGATGCAAAAGACCAATACAAAGAAAACCACAGAACATTTCTGCAAGGCATTAAAAAAAGCCCTAAAGAGATAGAAAAATATTCCCTGTTCATGGATAAGAAGACTCAACTATTGTGAAAATGACAATCCTACCAAAAGCATTTACATGTTCAACACAATCTCAATACAGATAGCAAACTCATTTTTCAAGGATATCGAAAGGAAAATTGCCAGGTTTATTTGGAAAGAAAAGAGACCTCAAATAAGCAAAGCACTTCCAAAAAACAAAAATTAAGTGGGAGGCGTAGTACTACACAGCGGTACAAATCAAAACAGCGTGGTACTGTTACAATGACAGGCATATAGACCAATAGAAAACTGAGAACCCAGAAGTGGACCCATCTATCTATGGTCAACAAGGAAATAAAACTTATCAAATGGGGAAATGACAACCTCTTCAACAAATGGTGCTGGCAAAACTGGACTGCTACCTCTAGAAATCTGAAACAGAATCCACATCTCACACCATACACAAAAATCAACTCAAGAGGGATCAAAGACTTCTGAGTAAAGCCCAAAACCATTAAGTTCATCAGAGACCAACTAGGATCAAGCTTAGATGTCCTAATCTATGCTATGAAGTGCCAAATACAACCAGAAATGCACAATCTGGATAGGATAAAATTGATGAGTGAGATTTTCCAAAGATTAAAAATCCCTGTGCACCTCTTTCCATTCCAAATTAAATTGGAGATTGCCTTTTCCACCTCACTGAAGAATGGAATTGGTATTTGTATTGGGATTGCATTGAATGTGTAAATTGCCTTTGGTAGTATTGTCATTTCCACAATATTGAGTGTTCTTGCCCATGAGCAAGGGATAGTCTTCCATTTCTCCAGGTCTTTTTTTGTTTCTTGTAGTAATGTTTTGTCATTTTCTTTGAATAGATCCTTTGTGGTTCTGGTTAGATTTATTCCCAGGTATTTAATCTTGTGATTAGTAATTGTGAAGGATATTATTTTTCTAAGCTCCAGGTCAGTTTTCTCTTTGTCACTGTAGAAAAAATCCAATTGATTTTTGTATGTTGATATTGTACCCTATCACTTTGCTGAATCAGTCAACTATGTCCAGTAGTTTTCTTGCTGAGTCTTTAGGGTTTTCTAGGTATACTATCATATCATCTGCGTACAGGGATAATTTCATCTCCTCTTTGCCAATTTGGATACCTCTGATTTCCTTGTCTTGTCTTGTTGCTATCGCTAAGACTTCTAATACAATATTGAACAGGAGAGGTGATAGTAGGCATCCTTGCCTAGTTCCTGTTCTTAAAGGGAATGCCTTTAATCGTTCTCCATGGAGAAAAATCTTGGCTCTTGGATTTGCCTATATACTTTTTACTATATTGAAGAAATCCCCCTCTACTCCTATTATATTTGAGTGTTTTAATCAGGAAAGGGTGCTGAATTTTGTTAAAGGCCTTTTCTGCGTCAATTTATAGAATCATGTGGTTCTTGTTCTTTGCTTTGTTAATGTGATGAATTACATTGATTGTTTTTCTTATGTTGAACCAGCTTTGCATACCTGTTCTGAATCCCACTTAGTGATGATGGATTGTGTTTTTTTTTACGTATCATTGGATTCTATTGGCCAGGATTTTATTCAGGATTTTTGCACCTATGTTCGTAAGAGATATTGGCCTGTAGTTTTCTATTTTGGTGGTGTCTTTACCTGGCTTTGTTATTAAGAATATGTTTGCTTCATAGTGTGAGTCTGGAAGAATTCCATCTTTTTCTATTTCCCGAATAAACAAAGCACTCCCTAAAAAGAGAAATAAGGTAGGAGGCAGCTCACTCCCTGATTTCAAAAGCTACTACACTGTCGTGGTGGTCAAGACAGTGTGGTACTGGTATAATGACAGAGATATAGATCAATGGAATAGAATAGAAAATCCATAAATCAGCCCATCTACCTATGGTCAATTGATTTTTTACAAAGAAAAAAATCAGTTAAGTGGGGAAATGACAACCTTTTTAACAAATGGTGTTGACAAAATTAGAAAACTCAAGCATGATCCACACCTCACTCCATACACAAAAAACCAACACAAAATGGATTATGGACCTAAGACTAAAGCCAGGGACTACACATTTCATTAAAGAAAAGCTTGGAAGAACTCTAGAAGTCTTAATCCACAACTTAAACAGTCCTCCAAGCGTCCTGAAAAATCTACAGCCAGGAGAGGATAAAATAGATGAATGGGACCTTCTAAGAATCAAATCCCTATGCACATCCAAAAACTTCTCCAAGAGAGTAAAAAGGAAAGCCACAAACTGGAAAAAAAATATTTAGTAATGACATGTCTGATAAGGGGCTTATATCTAGAATTTATAGAGTACTCGAGCACAACAACAAGGTAAAGGTAAACAACCCAATTACAAAATGGGCACAGGATAAGAACAGACACTCCACCAATGAAGACATTCAGATGGCAAACAAACACATGAAGAAATGTTCAAAATCCCTAGCTCTAAGAAAGAAGCAAATCAAAACAACTATGAGATATCGTCTCACCCAGTAAGAATAGCAAAATTTAACAGAACAGCAGACAACAAATGCTGGCGAGGTTGCAGAGAAACTGGAACCCTTATTCACTGTTGGTGGGAGTGTAAAATGGTGCAACCACTATGGCACTTTCTCAAAAAGTTGCAAATAGAAATACCACTTGACCCAGAAATTCCACTACTGGGAATATACCCTAAAGAAACCATACCTGCCACCAAAGCAGATATATGCACACCAATGTTTATTGCAGCTTTGTTCACAATAACAAAGAGTTGGAAACAACCTAAGCACACATCAACAAATGAATGGATAGAGAAGCTCTGGTATATTCACACAATGGAATACTACGCTGCATTGAAAAACAAGGAACTCATGCAATGCTATTCAAAATGGGTGACCCTGGAAAACATTATGCTGAGTGAAATATCTCAGTCACAAAAAAGACAAATACTGCATAGTGCCACTGTTGTAGAAACGGACTGACATTAGGGTTGGGGTAAGACTGGGGAAAATTGGATAAATTATGTAGGCTGCATTGAAACAGATGAGAGAGAGAACAGTTTTAAAGCGATATATTATTGGGTATTATGGTTATGACAAAAGTACAGAATGAAAGTTGCATAGTGGAGTGTACTTGGGGGGGAGGAGAGGGGATTGTATACCAATGAAAGAATTTTTCTTTTACTTTTCAAAGAGAGGAACGAACTGGGGTGGGGAGGGGGGCAGGGAGAAAAGTGCAACAGTGAATGATTGGAAATCCAAAATCTCTGTAAATGTTTTTTAAAATTAATTTTAAAAAAAACCCTGTGCGCATCAAAAATATTTCCCCAACAAAGAGAATAAAAAACTTACTGACTGGGAAAAGCAATTGGCAATACAATTTCAGACAAGGGTGGTGGTAATGGTTGTTGTTGTTGTTGTTAAGTTCCATTGAGTTGTAGGTGGCTTAGAGCGACCCTATGAACAAAAGACCTCAACACTAGTATAACTTTCATTGTTTCTCCAAGTTCATAAGGTTTCCGGAGGCAAGCTATTTCGGAAGTGGATGCCACTCCTGCTTCAAAGCTTGTTTTAATCTGGGAGCTCCACCAAACACTTTCCACCATGGGTAACCGTTATCGAATTTGACACATCAGTTTCACAGTGTTCAGCATCACAGTAATGACAAGTTGCCTCTGTACAGCAAAAGGACAGACCAGTTCTATATGACCTAGAAGAATGTTTCACCAAAAGCAATTAAAACCAGGCCTGAGAGCCGCAAATTAAAGTCACCCACCTTTGGCTTGTTAACTTCACTTTCTTTTTTTTTTCTATAATTATATTTTATTAATTTTCATAAACATTTACAGAGATTTTGGGTTTCCATTCATTCATTGTTGCACTAGGCTTGTTAACTTCACTTTCTTTTTTTTTTCTATAATTATATTTTATTAATTTTCATAAACATTTACAGAGATTTTGGGTTTCCATTCATTCATTGTTGCACTAGGCTTGTTAACTTCACTTTCTGTCCACTAGGCCAACTGAGCTCTCTCGATGTTCAGACAAGGGTATCATATCAAAAGTCTACAGAATCTCTACAAGAAAAAGACTGAGACACAATTATAAAATGGGCAAAAGACAAGGAAAGACTTTTCACAGAGGAACATATTTGGATGGTCAATAGGCACTTGAAGAAATGTTCAAAATCACTGGCAATAAGAGAGATTCAAATCAAAACCGCAGTGAAATACTACCTCATTCCAGTAGCAAGGGCAAAGTATAACAGAACAGAAAGTAATAAATGTTTGAGAGAATACGGTAAGATAGGAAATCTTATACATTGCTGGTGGAATTAGAAAATGGTACAACCACTCTGGAAGGCAGTTTGTCATTTCCTCAAAAAGCTGAACATAGAAATTCCATATGATCCAGTTATTCCACTGTTTGGAATATACCCCAAGGGAATGAGAACTGAGGCACAAATGGAGACTTGTACATCAATGTTCATAGCAGCATTGTTCACCATTGCAAGAACACGGAAATAGCTTAAATGTCCAATCAAAAATGAATGGATTGGCCTCTGCGTGAGCTGGACGGACAGTCCCCCATCGTCGTCACCAAGGCTGGCCCAAGACGTGGGGCCGCGGAGCTAGGCGCTGCCTGCCTGTGGGGCTGAGGGCGCGACCCCCAGTGCACGCTGGAACACCGCGCCCGCCCAACACCGACCAGGTGCCATCCTCACTGACATCTGGGGACAGTGGAGATTTCCATCGGTGCCCTCACTGTGCAGCTGAGGCTCAGGGCAATCGATATAAAGAAGTAAAGGCCCTGGACGCAGGGACATCGCCCTAACCCTTCTGTGCACCTGCCCGAGGGACCTCTTTAGAGGACTGAGCCGCCACCATGGACTGGGGCACTCTGCACACTTTCATAGGGGGCGTCAGCAAACACTCTACCAGCATCGGGAAGGTATGGATCACAGTCATCTTCATCTTTCGGGTTATGATCCTCGTGGTGGCTGTACAGGCGGTGTGGGGGGACGAGCAGGAAGATTTCGTCTGCAACACTCTGCAACCAGGGTGCAAAAACGTGTGCTATGACCACTTCTTCCCCGTGTCCCACATCCGACTGTGGGCGCTGCAGCTCATCTTCGTGTCCACGCCCGCCCTGCTGGTGGCCATGCACGTGGCCTACTACAGACACGAGACGGCCCACAAGTTCAGGCTGGGAGAGAAGAGGAACGAGTTCAAAGACATCGAAGACATTAAAAAGCAGATGGTCCGGATAGAGGTCTTCCTGTGGTGGACATACACCAGCAGCATTTTCTTCCGCATCATCTTTGAGGCGTCCTTCATGTATGTGCTCTACTTCCTTTACAACGGTTATCACCTGCCCTGGGTGTTGAAATGTGGGATCAATCCGTGCCCCAATCTGGTGGACTGCTTTATTTCCCTACCCACCGAAAAGACCGTGTTCGCCATTTTTATGATTTCTGCGTCCGTGATCTGCATGCTGCTGAACGTGGCCGAGCTCTGCTACCTGCTGCTCAAAGTGTGTTTCAGGAGGTCAAAGATGGCAAAGGTGCAGAGAAACCACCCCAGTCACACCCTGAAAGAGAGCAAGCGGAACAAGGTGAATGAGCTGATCTCAGACAGCGGGAAAAATGCAATCACAGGCTTTCCCAGTTAAACATTTCAAAGCAAAATGTCGCTGATCTCCAACCACATTGAAGACGATGCTGCCTGAAAATGCGCCCCTACCTGTAGGCTGAAGTGTTTCTGGTTATGAATGCGTTTTATAATAAATACTTGAACTAACTTTTTTTTTCTAGAATATGTGCCTTTAGCATGCAGAGTAATCATACCTGCCGTTTGTTTCTGAAAACAAAAAGATAGATTGACATCTCTGCCTTCATGTAACTTTAACATACTGAGTTAGAGAGGACTGTCTGACCTAGTGGATGTTCCCTGAAAATTTAAATATGTAACCGTTGCGGGCATAGGACATTTATCTAGAAATCGACGTTTTTATTAGTGAAAGCTATTTTTTACAGGTTTGAATGTTCTGACTTGGAATTTATATAAAGTATTTTTATAATGATTGGTCTTCCTCACCTGGAGAAATATATGACATTGGCTATAGGACAATGTAGGTATCTAAATCTTGAACTTAACAAAAGGTCTGCCTTCTTGTACATATCAGTCTACATTATCTGTTGACAAATTTATGTACTGTCATGATATTCTGAAGGTGGAAAGTGTTCATCATACAATAGATTTTTACTGCTTTCGGAATGTAGATATAGCTGTATAGATGTGGAAAGCTTTTCAAACTAGCCTGTTTATCAATCATTGTGAAAATCTTAAAGATGAATGTGATTGTCCCAATAATGACAGGCCCTATTGCTCAAGATTAAAAAAAAAAAAAGGGATTGGGAAATCATGGTACGTTCACACAATGGAATACTATACAGCACACAGGAGAAATGATTTTATAATTTACTACCTAACTTGGGAGGGATTGGACAGCATTATGCTAAGTGAACCAACTCACTCCCGTAAGGACAAATACTGTATAAAACCATTATTGTATAAGATGTATAAGGATCCAAGAAGGGGAGGATGGAAGCAGAGGGGTGAGGATGTACGAGGGGAGGGAGTTTAATCATAAAGTCACACTATTTGATGGGTGGAGAAAGGCATAGGTAAAGAAAATAGGAAAAATCTGATGTGAGAAACAATATATACAAACTTTGTAAGCAAACCAGTGTAAAATTAAAATTTATCTTAAAAATATTATGGTAAAATTAGGGCATTCTCTGAAAAGCAGATATTAAGGAAATTTGTGAAATCAAGACCAATTTTTACAAGAAATACTAACATGAGCACTTCTCACAGAGACAGTACAGAAAGTTAGACATAACAGATGAACAAGTAACACTATTAAAAAAGAATGCAGCACAATGGCAGGAACAAAATCATTCCTATATCCCCAATGGCTAAATAAAAATTACATCAATTGAAGGACTCAGATGCACCTTATCCAAATCATGGTCTTTTCAATTATTTATTTTGCATCTGAAAGTTGGACAATGACTGAGGATGACAGAAAAAGGATTGATGCCTTTGAGTTGTAGTGCTATAGAAGAGTTATGAATATTCTATGAATTACCAATAAAATAAATTAATGTAACTTGGAGAAAGTGCAGGCAGGGTGCTCCTTGTAGGCAAAGATAGTGAGGCTTCATCTAACATACTTTAGGCATGTTGTTAGGAGGGGCCAGATCATGGCAAAAGACATCATACTGAGAAAGGTGGAAGGTCGGCATACTAGAGGAAGTCTCCCGAAAAAGACAAATTGACATAGTGACTATGACAATAGACTCAAGTATAAAAGAGATCAGATAGGGGGAGGTCCAAAACCGTTGTTCATAGGATCTCTGTGACTCAATAGCACATACAACAACAATAATCAATAATTATATTAAATGTGATTGTATTAAATCCTTCAGTTAAGAGGAAAAGAATTGCAGAATAGATAAGAAAACAAGATCCACCAACATTTTGTCTATAAGAGATATATCTGAGACAAAAGGATATTGGCAAACTAAAAATCAAAGGATGGGGAAAACTTGTCATGTACATGGCAATTTTGGAAAGCACAAATGACAATATTAGTCTAAGACAAAATATATTTCAAGGTAAAAATCAGTATAAGAATTTAAAAAGGGCATTATACAATAATTAAAGGGTCAACAGAAAAAGAAGGCATAACTACAATTGAAATCTATGCACTAAATGAGAGAGCTACAAAATGCATAAATCAAACTTCAACAAATCTGAATAATATTATAAACAATTCCAAAATAATAGTAGAAGACTTCAAACACCACTCTTGAAGAATAGAAAAAGAAGAAATTCCACAAAGATGCAGAAGAATAAACTATAGAATTAACCAGTTCATCCTCAGACATATCCAACAAGAATTCAATATATATTCCTCTTCAGTTAACATAAAACATTCTCTAGAATAGATCATACATTAGCTCACAAAGAAAGTCACAATAAATGAAAAAAAACATTGAAATATTACAAATCATCTACTTAAATCACAATACTATAAGATTAGATATCAGAGAATAAAGGGGGAAATCAGATAATAAAGAGGAGGAATCTATGCACTTGAAAACTAAATGCACTGTCCTTGATCATTACTGGGTAATAGAAGAAGTAAAAAAAAATTCAAAAGTTTCTTGAAACAAATGGTAATGAAATATATGGTATACAATATACCAAAACTTCTGGAACACAGCAAAAATAGTTCTCGGAGATTAACATATAAATAAACAAACACAACAAAAATGAAGAAAGAATCAAAACTAACTCCTTAACTCAAAATCTCCAACAACTAGAAAGAGAACAGCAAGTAAATGCCATAACATCTAGAAGAAAGGAGATAATAAAGATAAAAACAGAAATAAACATATTAGAAAACAGAAAAATGATAGATAGTGTCAACCATACCAAGAGTCTGTTCTTCAACAGGATTTAAAAACCTGATAATCCAGTGTCAAATCTGAGAAAGGAAAAGAAAAGAAGAAACAAATAATGTGGATAATAAATTAAATGGACAACTTCACAACAGAAAAAATGGAAATTCAAAGAATAACAGCAGAACATTGTGAAGAGTTGCACTCTGAAAGAAATTTATAATCTAAAGGAAATGGAAAAATTCTTAGAAACTCACTCTCTACCTTAAACTAGCACAGACAGAGGTTGTTGTTGTTTCGTTGTTGTTGTTGTTGTTGTTGTTGTTGTTATGTGCCATCGAGTCGTTTGCGACTCATAACCACTCTATGTACACAGACAGAGGTAGAACACTTAAAAACATTCATGACAAAAAAAAAAATGAACGTCTTTTAGAAACTCTCAACAAAATAAAGGTCTGACTAAGAAAACTGGAAAAGAAATGTTTTTCTTATTGTTATGTGCTGTTGAGTTGTACATGATGACATGATGACCATGTTGTACATGTTGTACAACAGTCCTAAATCCTGATCTATCCTGTGCCAAAATAATTGTCTCTGATACATTTAACCCTATTACCCCAGACACTGAAACAATCCATCTCATCTAGAGTCTTCCTCTCTTGCATTGTCTCTGAACCCTCCTAAGCATGACATCCCTCTCCAAGGACTGGTCCCTCCTTGAAACATGTCCAAAGTATGTCAGATGAAGCTTCAGAAACCTTGCCTCCAAGGATCAGATTGATCTCACCCTCTCTAGGAACCTATTTATTCTCCTAGCCATCCTTGGTATATTCAATACCCTTCTCCAGCATCACAACTCAAAGACATCAATTCTCCTTCTATTATCCCTAGTCAGCATCCAGTCCAGCTTTCAGATGCATAAACAAGTAAGTGCAAAACCTATGGCCTGGATCAGGTGCACCTTAGTCTCCAGACTGACATCACTGTTCTTTAGTACTTTGGAGAGGTCTCTGACAGCAGACTTTCCCAGTGCAAATAGTCTTTTAATTAACTGGCTGATAGTACCAAGAGTGTTTATTATGGAGCCAAGAAAACTAAAGTTGTTAACAATCAAATCTATTCACTATCTATCATGATGCTGCTAATCAGCCCAGTGAAGAGAATCTTTGTGTTCTTGATGTTGAGCTTCAATCCGTATTGAAGGTTGTGGTCCTTGACCTTCTGCAGCAAGAGCTTCAGGTCTTCCTCAGTTTCAGCAAGCAGAGTTTTGTCAGCTGCATAATGTAGATTGTTGAAGTCTTCCTCCAATCCTGATGCCACACACCTCCTCATAGAGCCCAGCCTCTCAGATAATCTGTTCTGCTTATAGATAGAAAAGATGGATATAGGACACATCCCTGTAAGACACCCTTCCCAATTATGACCCATGCAGTGTTTCCTTGCTCTGTCCTGATGACTGCCTCATGGTCCAAACATAGGTTTTGTATAAGCCCAATCAAGTGTTCTGGACACAGTCATATGCCTTTGCATAGTAAATGAAGCACAGGTAGACATTCCTCTAGTGCTCCCTGCTTTCAGCCAAGATTCAGTTAACATTAGCTATAATATCCCTAGTACCATGGCCTCTTTTAAACCCAGCCTGCATTTCTCACAGTTCTCTGCTGCTGTGCTGTTCCATTCATTTTTTTTATAATTTTCAGCAGAAAATTGCATTGTGATATTAATTCAGGTTGCATGTGATATTAATGATATTGTTCAATAATTTCTGCACTCTGTTGGGTCACCTTTCTTTGGAATGGCAACAAATATAGATCTCTTCCAGTCACTTGGCCAGGTGGTTGTCCTTAAGATTTCTTGGCAAAACTTAGTTGTTAATTCCATCAATTCTGAGGGCCTTGTTTTTTGCCAATTCTTTCAGAGCAGCTTGAACTTCTTCTTTCATCACCACAGGCTCTTGTTCACATGTGTTTCATTAAATTCTCCTGTATCTGTCAATTCCTTTCGGTACGACTCTGTATACTCTTTTCATCTTCTTTTAGTGCTTTCTGGATCATTTAATAGCCTGCCCAAGGCATCTTTAAGCATTGCAACTTGAGGCTTGAATTTGTTCTTCAGTTCCTTCAGCTTAAGAAATGCTGAGCAAGTTCGGCCCCTTTGATTTTTCTGACTCCAACTCTTTGCACATTTCATTACATACTTTGTCTTCCCATGCTGTCCTTTTAAATCTTCTATTCGGCTCCCTGATAGCTTAATTTCTTCCCTTTGCTTTGGCTTCTCTTCTCGGAGCTCTAGAGCAATCAATATTCAGAGTCTCTTCTGACATTCTTCTTGGCTGAAAGCAGAGTACCAGAGGAATGTCTACCTCTGTTTCATTGACTATGCAAAGGCATTTGACCGTGTGGATCACAGCAAACTGTGAATAACCTTGAGAAGAATTGGAATCCCAGAACATTTTATTGTGCTCATGCAAAATCTATACTTGGAGCAGGAAGCAGCCCTTAGAACAGAGCAAGGAAACATTGCATGGTTCAAAATCAAGTAAGCAATGCATCAAGGGTAAGTACTGTCTCCATACCTTTTCAATCTATACGGGGAACACATCATTCGAGAGATTAGGCCTTATGAGAAGGAATGTAGCAGGTTTAGGGGGAGACTCATCATCAGCCTGCATTGTGCAGATGACATAACCTTGCTTGCTGAAACTGAGGAGAACCTAAAGTGTTTGCTGCAGAAGGTCAAGGACTGAAGTCTTCAATATGAATTGAAGCTCAATGTCAAGAACACAAAGATTCTCACCACGGTGCCAATTGATAGCACCATGATAGATGAAGAAGAGATTGGGGTTGTTAATAATTTCACTAGCTTGGTTCCACAATCAAAACTCTTGACACCAGAGGTCAAAGAAATCAAAATACAAATGGCATTGTGAATGTCTACTGTCAGGGAGCAAGCCAAAGTGCTAAGAGTAATAATGTCAGTGTAGGAACTAAGTAAGGTAGGCCTGATCCAAGACATGGCCTTCACAATTACTTGCTATGCATCAGAGAGCTGGACAGTGACTAAGGATGACAGAAGAACTGAGGTCTTTGAGTTGTGATGATGGAGTAGAGTATTGAATATACCATGGACAACCAAGAAAACAATTAGGTCTGTCTTGGGGAGGATGAAACCAAGTTGCTCCTTGCAGGCAAGGATTTTGAAGCTCCATCTCAAGTACTTGGGGCATGTGGCCAAGAGATACCAGTCTTTGGAGAAGGACATCATGCTTATAAGGACCAAGAGACAGCATAGAAGAGAAAGACCCCTGATGAGATGGATTGACACAGTAACTGGGGTAATGGGGTAAGTGTGTCGGAGTCAAGGAGACTGACTCAGGTTAGGGAAGGGTTCAGGATAGGGTCGCTCTGAGTAGCAGGTGACTCTGGCACATAACAACTACAATGTATATTCAATATTCTTCACCAACACTACAATTCAAAAGCATCAATTCTTTGGTCTTTTCAAACTTCACTGACCAATGTTCACATGAATGTGAAGCAACTGAAAAGATCTTGGCTTGATTCAGGCATATCTTACTCTTTACACTGGCATCACTGCTCTTTAGCACTTTGAAGAGTTCCTATCATCAACTTTGCCAACTATATAATTTTTAAGGTAATTTAAAAACATGTTTCTTTTATATTGGCTTGCTAACAAAGTTTATAAACATTGTGTTTCATACTAGTTTTCATTCACATTGTGTCCCATATAATTTTTGACAATTTGGTCTTGAACTATATGTAGGTTTCATGTGAGCACAACTCAGTATTGTAGAATTGTTATTCTTCTTAATAATAATTTATTATAATCTACACAGTCAAATGTCTTTATTTCATTATTGTAAATATCATATTGAAGACAGTAGTCTTTGATCTTTTTGAGCATGTGTTTCAAGTCCATGAAGAAAGCAAGTTTACCACAAAGATAGTGAAAAAGGAAAGAATAAAACCGATATCAGAAGAGACTCTGAAAATTGCACTAGTACATAGAGCAGTCAAAACGAAGGGAAGACATGCTGAAGTAAGTGAAATTAACAGAAGATTTCAAAAGATAGCTTGAGAAGATAAAGTATTATAGTAAAATGTGCAAAGAGCTGAAGTTAAAAAGTCAAAAGAGAAGAATTCCCTTAGCATTTCTCCAATTCTAAAAACAAATTCAACTCTTGAGTTGCAATAGTGGAGGATGCTATGGACAAAATCTTGAATGATGAAGGAAACATTAAAAAAAGATGGAAGGCAGAGTCATTGTAAAAAGGAACTGATTGACACAGAACCATTTCAGGAAGTAGTATACAAGATCTCACTCAGAAGCAAGGATTTCGAAAAACATTACATAACGTGGGAGAGACTCGAGAGCATTATGCTATGTGAAATAACTCAGGCTCATAAGGACAAATACTGCATAAGACCATTATTTTAAAAATAGAAAGATAATTAGTAAACCATACATGAGGAGGAAGGGGTGGCAGCAGAGAGGTCAGGATAGGTAAAAGCAAAACTACAGGGTTGCACAATTTGGTGGGAGATGGTCAAGGAAATGAGAAGGATCTGGCAGGGACCTGAAAAGATTAGGTACTGATGGGAAAAGTCCAATGGTGATTCATTTTATAAAACATAATGCACAAGAATGATTGTATGAAACACAATGTGAATGAAGAATAGTGTGAAACACAATGCATACAAACTTAGCAAGCAAACCAAATTAGCATACCATCAATTATTTCTAAATTATTTTGCTATATGAGGTTATAAGGCCAGACCAGATTTAATTTGTAAATATACTCCATTTCTTAATTAAATCACCATGAAGAAGCACATTAAAAATAAAACCTGGATTCCAAGATGGTGGCGGTGGAAAGTGCAGTGTGAAGAGCCAGAAGAGCAGCGAACTGCATAAGGACTGGCCACTAGAGAGACCTTCACACCACACAGAGATCGACTGACACAGTGAGACATGGATAGTAGGAATTTAAACCAGAACTTTTGTTGGAACAATTAGTTTCAGAGATACAGGAACATAGAGCTGTGAGTGGGCCACAACATGGGCCCATCCAAAGTTGGAAGCCGCTAGCCAAGCTGCTATGGACCCATCCACTAAAGGAAGGAAGGTTAGCAGGAAATTGACTGAGTTTTCTTAACCCTCACTAAGAGTGAGGGAGTCTGTTGTAATTTGACTGAGTTTCCTTGTGCCCCTGCCAACCACACATGATTGGGTGTGTCTGTCAGAATTTGACTGAACTATTATGGACACTGCAGACAAGACAGAGATGTGTGAGTCAGTGGGAATTTTACTAAGTCTTCTAGGGTCCCACTGGACCCAGGGCCCTGCTGGGGCAGAGGCTGCTGCACGAGGGCACCTGGGTAAGGACTGCTGGTCAGGGACCTATGAGTGAGAGCTGCGGGGTGGGAGACAAACAGCTGGAATTTGAGTAGGGACCCCCCTCATGAGCACACCTGGATAGCTGAGGTCTGATTGAGGTACGACAAGTAGTTGACCCACGCCTGTGGTTGCCCTACCCCCTGTGCCTGCCCAACTCCCCATTTGGCTCCACATCTGTGCCTACACATCCAGTCAATCAACTTGCCTTTAATCCAGAGCACCTTGATTTGACTTACCTACAAGAAGCTGCTCTCACAGGCCCTGAATTAAACTTTCCCTTGATTCAGAAGTTCAGAGAAAAACATACATGGGGTAACTACCCAGCTGATTTCTAGAGCATTGTCTTCAGATCAAGAACAAATCAATGTCTTGAAGAAAGCAAGCTATCTCACACACTACACAAGGTCAAAGCAAGATGTCACCCCAAAAGGTGACATAGTATCAATGGATTTCCTGAAGTGAGAAGGTGTGATGGAACTTTCTGACACAGAATTTAAAAGAACAATGATTGAATATTTTCAGTGGATGAAAGACAAACTTGAAGAATTACAAGATAATGCAAGCAAAACCCAGGAGGAGCTAAAAACAAAAACAAACAAACAAACAAAATCCAGAACAAAGCAGATAGAACAAACGAGGCATTAGTGGCACTAGAAAAAAACAAGAAACCACAATCCAAAATATGAGGTCCAATGTTTCACATGCTGTCAACATGATGGAGAGAACATGAGCACAGTTGGAGAGATGGAACACAGAATCAGTGAAATACAAGCTAGAATTGTCGGCAGGTGCCTTGCTCAGTCTTGCTGCCTGTCTGTGTTGCATGCAATCTCTCCTGCTTCCTCCTTGGTGATTCAGGTACTTTGTGGAAAAACTGTTGTCTGGCCTGACCAAGTGGGACACCTTGACCCAGGCAACAGGAAGGTCCTGTGCACCTGGATGGAGGTGACAAGCCACCTCCAGAAGTGAACTATAAGCTTCCTCCATGCTCATGCAGGTACTTTGGGGAACAAACTGCTGTCTGGTCTGACCAGGTTGGTCCTGTGCACCTTGCCAGAGGTGACAAGGCACTTCCAGAAGGGAACAACAGGCTTCCTCCATGTTCACGCAGGTACTTTGAGGAACAAACTGCTGTCAGGCCTACCCATGTGGGATCCCTTAACCCAGACGACAGGGAGGTCCTGTGCACTTCACCAGAGGTAACAAGCCACTTCCCATAGGGAACAAACGGCTTCCTCTGTGATCAAGCAGGTACTTTGGGGAACGAAATACTGTCTGGCCTGACCACGCAGGACCCCTTAACCCAGGCAAAAGGGAGGTCCTGCACACTTTGCCGGAGGTGACAAGCAACTTCTAGAAGGGAACAGCAGGCTTCCTCCGTGCTGACACAGCCACTTTGGGGAACAATCTGCTGTCAGTCCTGACCACGTTAGACACCTTAACACAGGCAACAGGGAGGTCCTGTGCACCTCGACAGAGGTGACAAGCCACTTCCAGAAGGGAACAACAGGCTTCCACCATGCTCACACAGCTACTTTGAGGAACAAACTGCTGTCAGGCCTGACAGGTGCTTCTCAAAACATTTCTGTGGATCAATGTGGATATTTGAGATTCATGAGAGCTTCAAGCACCTGGAGCATGCAGCAAGTGTCGATGGGGTACACAGGAAGCCTCTGTGGGGTACAGCAAGCCATGATGGGAAGTAACTAGCAAAAGCAGAAAGTAGTGAGCCACAGAGGGATCCAACTACCAGGAGCAAGCAGAACAGTGGCAAATTGAGTGACGTCTTACCCGCACTTCCCACCCATGTGTATTTCTGTGCACATCTCCCCTCCCCCTACTGCACATGTACACACTTCACTTGCATTTGCTTCTGTGCCTGCCCATCCATTCTCTAGAGCAGTGACATCAGATCAAGAACCAGCTATCATTTCTGGCACGAAACACTTCTACAGCCATGTTCTGAAAAAAGCAGATTACATCACTCCCCACACAAGCCCAAAGCAAGATAACAGCCCCCAAAAGAGAGTAGCAATGGATTTCCTGAAGCCAGAAAGTCTGATGTAACTTTCTGATACTGAATTAAAAACAAACAAACAAAAAAAACCAACAACAATGATTGACTATTTTCAATGGGTGAAATACAAACTTGAAGAATTATAGGACAAGACAAGCAAAAAGCTGGTTGTTTGTTGTTATGTGCCATCGAGTCGTTTCCGACTCATAGCGACCCTATGCACAACAGCTCTAAACCCTGCTCTATCCTGCGCCAACCGCACCGCCTCTGACACACCCATCCCGATTACCCCAGTCACCGAATCAATCCATCTCATAGAGGGTCTTCCCCTCCTGCGCTGTCCCTCCACCCTCCCAAGCATGATGTCCCTCTCCAAGGACCCGTCCCTCCTGGCAACATGTCCAAAGTATGTCAGACGAAGCCCCAGAATCCTTGCCTCCAAGGAGCAGCTTGGTTTCATCTTCTCCAAGATGAATCTGTTTGTTTTCCTGGCAGTCCATGGTACATTCAGTACCCTTCTCCAGCACCACAGCTCAAAAGCATCCACTCTCCTTCTGTCCTCCCTAGTCATTGTCCAACTCTCTGATGCATAACAAGCGATTGCAAATACCATGACCTGTATCAGGTGCACGTTAGTCTCCAGAGAGACACTGTTGCTCCTGAGTACCTTTGAGAGGTCCCTAATGGCAGACTTTCCCATCGCGATACACTTTTTTATTTCCTGACTGCTGGTACCAAGAGTGTTGACTGTGGAGCCGAGCAAAGTGAAGCTGTGAACACTCTCAATCTCTTCGTCATCCATCCTGATGCTGCCAATTGGTCCAGTGGCGAGAATCTTTGTCTTCTTGACAAAGCTGGAGGATCTTAAAAAAACAATCCAAAACAATACAGATAAAACTAAGGAGGCATTAGAGGCACTGCAAAAACAGAAAATCATGATCCAAATATGAGGTCCAAGGTTTCAGATGCTGTCAATGTGATGGAGGGACACATGAACAGAGTTGTAGAGATGAAACACAGAACCAGTGAAATAGAAGATAGAATTGTCACCACTGATCTGCTAGAGAAAAAAGCAGAATTAAAAATGAAGGAAAAAGAAGAAAACCTAAGAATAATATGGGACACCATCAAGAGGAATAACATGCACATCATTGGAATCCCAGGACAGGAAGAGGTAAGTAAAGGCACCAAAAAAGTTGGGGAAGAATTACTGGAAGAAAACTTCCCAGGCATAATGAAGAATGAGAGAATACATATTCAAGAAGCTGGGTGAACACCATATAGAATAGACCCCAAAAGAAAAACACCAAGGCATGTAATAGTCAAATTTGCCAGAACGAAAGATAAGGAGAAACTTCTAAAAGCAATGAAGGAGAAACAGAAAGTAATCTATAAGGGAAAGCAGATAAGATTAAGTGCAGATTTCACAGCAGAAACCATGTGAGCAAGAAGACAGTGGAATGGCATATATTGAACAATCAAAGAACACAACTGTCAACCACGAATACCGTACCCAGCAAAATTGTCCATCACATACGAATGAGAAATCAAGATATTCCCAGAAATACAGAACCTAAGGGAGTTTGTTAAAACAAGACCAGCATTGCAGGAAACACTGAGAGATGTCTTTCTTACAGAACTGCCACAGAAAGCAGGATGGGCCAAAGTAACTAGCAACAACACCAAAAAGAACTCAACACAATGATAGCAATAAAACCTTACCTCTCAATAATTGCACTGCATGTGCATGGTTTAAATACACCACTGAAGAGAAAAAGAGTAACATATTGGGTAAAAACCCAAAATTCATCAATATATTGTCTATAAGAAACACACCTGAAAAATTAAGATAAAGAAAGACTAAAAATAAGAGTGTGGGAAAATATACCAAGAAAATGGCAACCACAAAAAAGCAGGAGTAGTAATATTACTGTCACCAATTCTACATAAACTATTTCAGAAAATGAAAAAAGATGGAATTCTCCCATAATCATTTTACGTAGCAAAAGTATCCTTGATACCAAAGTCAGGAAAGGATACCACCAGAATAGAAAACTATCTCTAATAAACATATATGCAAAAATCTTTCATAGAATCCTGGCCAATAGAATCCAACGACACATTAAGAAAAATAATTCCTCATGACTAAATGGGATTCATAACAGGTAAGCAAGGATGGTTCAACAAAAGAAAAACAATCAATGTAATTCAACACACAGACAAAGCAAAGAATAAGAACCACATGGTTTTATCAATTGGTGCAGAAAAGTCTTTTGACAAAATCCAATAACCTCTCCTGATTAAAATACTCAACATAATAGGATTAGAGGGGAATTTTCTTGAACATAATAAAAAGTATATACTCAAATCCGAGAGCCCATATTGATCTCAATGGAGAGAGATTAAGGCATTCCCCTTGAGAACAGGGACTAGGCAAGGATGCCTACTATCACCCACCTATTTAATATTTTATTGCATGTCTTAGTGAGAGCAATTAGGCAAGAGAAGGAAATAGGAGGTATCCGAATTGGCAAAGAGGAAGTATAACTATCTCTCTACGCAGATGATATGAAAGTATACTTAAAAAACCCTAAAGACTCAGCAAGAAAACTACTGGACATAGTTGACCAATTCAGCAAAGTGGCAGGAAACAAGAGCAACATACAAAAATCAACTGGATTTCTCTACAGTGACAAAGAGAATACAGAACTGGAGCTGCGAAAAGCAATATCCATCACAATAGCTAATCACAAAATTAAATACTTAGGAATAAACCTAACCAGAAACACAAAGGATCTATTCAAAGAAAATTACAAAACATTACTACAAGAAACAAAAAGAGATCTGAAGAAGTGGAAGAATATTCCTTGCTCATGGATAGGAAGACTCAATATTGTGAAAATGTCAATACTACCAAAGGCTTTTCACATGTTCAATGTAATCCCAATACAAATATCAATTCCATTCTTCAATGAGATGGAAAAGGCAAGCTCCAATTTCATTTAGAATGGAAAGAGGCCCAGAATAAGCAAAGCACCCCTTAAAAAGGGCAACAAGGTAGGAGGCATCTCACCCCCTGATTCCAAATCCTACTACACTGCAGTGATGGTCAAGACAGTGTGGTACTGGTACAATGAGAGATAAATAGATCAATGAAATAGAATTGATAATCCAAAAATCAGCCCATCTACCTATGGTTATCTGATTTTGACAAGGAGATGAAATCAGTTAAGTGGGAAAACGACAGCCTTTTTAACAAATGGTGCTGGCAAAATTGGAAAAATTTTGCAGAAATTACTTGCTGAAACTGAAGAGGACCTCATGCACTTGCTGCAGAGGATCAAGGACTGCAGCCTTCAGTATGGACTGAGGCTCAATGTCAAGAAGACAAAGATTCTCACCACTCGACCAATTGGCAGCATCAGGATGGATGGAGAAGAGATTGAGATTGTTCACAGCTTCAGTTTGCTTGGCTCCACGGTCAACACTCTTGGCACCAGCAGCCAGGAAATTAAAAAATGTATTGCGATTCAAAAGTCTGCTGTTAGGGACCTCTCTAAAGTACTCAAGAGCAACGGTGTCTCTCTGGAGACTAAGGTGCACCTGATACAGGCCATGGTCTTTGCAATCACTTGCTATGCATCAGAGAGTTGGACAATGACCAGGGAGGATAGAAGGAGAATTGATGCCTTAGAGCTGTGGTGCTGGAGAAGAGTATTGAATGTACCATGGACTGCCAAAAAAACAAACAGATTCATCCTGGAGAGGGTTAAACCAGGCTGCTCCTTGGAGGCAAGGATTCTGGGCCTTTGTCTGACATACCTTGGATGTGTTGTAAGGAGAGAAAGGTCCTTGGAGAGGGACATCATGCTTGGGAGGGTGGAAGGACAGTGCAGGAGGGGAAGACCCTCTATGAGGTGGATTGATTCAGTGACTGGGGTAATCGGGATGGGTGTGTCAGAGGTCATGTGATTGGCACAGGATAGAGCAGGCTTTAGGGCTGTTGTGCATAGAATCGCTATGAGTCGCAAGCAACTCGATGGCACATAACAAACAACAACAACACCTGCAGAAAACTCAAGCAAGAACCACACCTCACTCCATATTAAAAAAAAGAAAAATCATTTCAAAGTGGATTACGGACCTAGGACTAAAACTAAGAACTATGAACTTCATTAAAGGAAAGCTTGGAAGAACAATAAGCAGTCTTCCAAGCATCCTGAAAAAAACCCTACAACCAGGAAATGATAATATAGATGAATGGGACCTTCTAAGAATCAATCCCTGTGCACATCCAACAGAGTAAAAATGGAAGCCACGCTTTGGGAGAAATATTTGGTAATGGCATGTCAGACAATGAACTTACATCTAGAATTTATAAAATATTTAAGCACCGTAACAAGATAAAGGGAAATAACTCAACTGGAAAACGTGCACAGGATATTAACAGACACTTCACCAAAGACATTCAGATGGCCAACCAGCACATGAAGAAATGTTCAAAATTCCTCTATCTATGAGAGATGCAAACCAAAACAACTATCAGATATCATCTTACCCCAGTAAGAATAGTAACATTTAACAGAACAGCAAACATCTAATGTTGATGAGGTTGTGGAGAAACTGGAACCGTTATTCACTGTTGGTGGGAGTGTCAAATGGTGCAACCACTATGGAAGGCTGTACGGCGCTCTCTCAAAAAGTTGGAAATAGAAATACTATTTTACTGAGCAATTTCACTACTGGGAATTTACCCTAAAGAAACCATAACGACCACCCAAGTAGATATATGCACACCCATGTTTATTGCAACTTCGTTCGCATAAGCAAAGAGCTAGAAACAACCCAAGCGCCCATCAACAAATGAATGGATAGAGAAGCCCATATTCACACAGTGTAATACTATGCAGCACTGAAAAACAAGGAATTCATGAAATATTATGTAAAATGGGTGACCCTGGAGGACATTATGCTGAGTGAAATATCTCAGACACAAAAGGGCAAATATTGCATGGGGCCACTGTTGTAAAATGGGACTGGCATCGGTGTTGAGGAAAGACAGAAGAAGTGGGGAGGAGGAATGATGTATATTGCATTGAAACAGATGAGAGAGAGAACTGTTTAAAAGGGATGTGTGATTGGGTATTATTGTCATGACAGGAGTCCAGAATCAAGGCTTCACAGTGGAGCAGACTTGAAGGGAAGGATTGCAAAACAATGAAAGAGTTTTTCTTTTACTTTTCAAGGAGAAGAGTGAATTGGTGGGGGGAAGAGGATCGGCAGGGAGAAAAGTGCAACAATGAATGACTCAAAACACTAAGTCTCTGTAAACGTTCTTAAAATAAATAAAACCCACAGCGTAATCCATGGGAATGATTGTAAGAAACACAATTTGAATGAAGAATAGTGTAAAACAAAAAGTTTACAAATTTATGAGCAAACCAATATAATTCTTTTTTAAAAAATGAACCAATAGTAATGAAGGAATATGTTCAAGCTATACTGAAAGCATTAGTTATAAAAATAAGGACCCAAGAATTGATGGAATACCAACTGTGTTTTTTCAACAAATACATGCAACCTTGGATACACTTACTAGAGTATGCCAGAAAATCTGAAAGACAGCTCCTTGGCTCATTGACAAGAGAGATTCACATTTTTCCCATTCTCAAAAAAGATGGTCGAATAGAATGTGGAAATAATAAAACAATATCATTAATGTCCCATGAGGTTATATTAATTAATAAGACTAAGAATTGAAACTTTTCCGTTATGGTAGTGGAGGAAAGTATTGAATACCTCATTGACTGCCTAAAGAAACAAACAAGTCCGTCTTGAAGAAAATAAAACCAAGGTGCTCTTTAGAGGCAAAAATGGTGACATTTGGTCTCACATACTTTGCGTATGCTGTCAGGAATGGCTATTTTTTAGAAAAAGACATCATCCTGAGAAAAGTGGATAGTCACCAAAAGAGAAGAAGACCCTCAACAAGATGGAATGTCACAATGATTATAACAATAGTCTGGAGCATGTCAGTAATCATGAGGATGGTACAGAATAGAACAAGTCTACAAACTGTCTCTAAGAGTGGTTATTGGTGTTTCCATTGTGTTTCATTAAGTTGCAACCAACTCTTTGCTGAGCCGCCAGTGGGTTTTCAGAGGGAGTAAATCACACAGAAGGAGATTGTCTATTCTTCTCCTACAGAGCAGCTGAAGGACTCAAACCACATTTCTTTGGGATTGTAGTGCTTCTTCTTACAAGAAGGCCACCAGAGCGCTCTAAGATAGGTTGTCAACTCAAAGGGCCCTAAAAAGAACAACAAAAATTTAAATTTTATATACGTCACAGCCTTATCCAAAAGTGTAAAAATATAACTTACACATTGAGAACAAGTGTTTGTCAATGACATATCTGACAAAGAATTTATCTCTAAAATTTATTTTTAAAAAAACTTCATCAACTCAATAATAAAGACAAACAGCAAAATTTATGGAGAACATGAATAAGCACTTCACCAAGGAAGACATTCAAATAACCAAATTCCTTCAAATATGAAGGAATGATCATATTATTAGCTATTCACTCACTCTCTCACTTTCTTTGTCATCAAGTCAGATCCAACTCGTAGCCCTCCAGTGAATTTTCAGAGACTGTAATTTGCAAAAAGAGAATTCTCTTTTTCCTAAAGAGCAGCTTGTGAATTTGAACTGTTTGCCTTTGAGTTGGCAATGCAATACAAATAAAAACAACATAAAACATTGGTGTACAAGTCTCTGTGCCTCAGTTCTCAATTTCTTGGGGTATATTCCAAGCAGTGGAATGTCTGAGTCAAATGGAATTTCTATGTTCAGCTTTTTGAGGAAATGCCAAACTACCTTCCAGAGTGGCTGTGCCATTTTATAGTCTCATCAACAATGTATCTAGAGAGACTTCCTATTTCTCCACATCCTCTCCAACATTTATTACTTGCTGTCCTGTTAAACTTTGCCACTGCTACTAGAGTGAGATGGTATCTCATTGTGGTTTTGATTGGTATTTCTCTTGTTGCCAGTGATTTTGAGCATTTCTTCATATGACTTTTGGTCATTAGAATATATTCCTGTGAAAAGTCTTTCCATATCTTTTGCCCATTTTGTAATTGTGTTATCAGATTTTTTTCTTCTGGAGGCCCTGTAGGATTCTGTAAACTTTTGTTATGAGACCCTTGTCTGAAACTGTATTGCCAAATATTTTTTCCTATTCAGTAGGTTTTCTTTTCACTCTGTTGAAAAAAAAAATTGAATGTCCAACCACATGGAATGGATTGAGAAATTATGGATTTACGTGATGGAATACTAATATCTAACTTGAGAGGAACTGGAGAGCATTGTGCTACGTGAACTAACTCAGTCCTATAAGGACAAATATTCTGTAAGACCATTTTTTTAGAATGTGTAGGAGGATCCAAGCGGGAGAGGGGGCGGGTGCAAAGGGGTGAGGATGGTGGAGGGGCAAGGTGTTAATCACAGGGTCGCACAATTTTATGGGTTGGAGAGAGGGATGAGTGAAGCAAATGGGAAAGATGCAGTGTGAAAAAGAATGTATACTAACTTTGCAAATAAACCTATATAAAAAAGACAAAAAATTAATTTAAAAAGCAACAACAGAGAGATATTATCACACTCTTGCAACAACAGCAAAATTCAACATGACAGCAAACAACAAATGCTAGTAAGGGTATGAGAGTTTGGAAGTCTCATACACTGGTTACAGGGATGTATAATGTTGCAACCACAATGAAAAGCAATTTAACATTTCCTAAGAAAGCCAAGAATAGAAATATTACTGGATTCAACAATCTACTACTAGGTACATATCTCAAAGAAGTACGAGTGGTGACACAAACTGACGTACACATACCTAAGCTTATTGCTGCAGTATTTGCAATCACAAAGAATTAAAAATAACTCAAGTGTCCTTCAGCAAATGAGAAAAGAAATGATTATACATTCACACAATGGAACACCATGCATCATTAAAAAAACAATCAAGAATTCATTAAATACTACACAAATTATAGTGCAAATTATACTGAATGGCATAAGTCAGTCACTAAAGGACAATTATGGTATAAGATCACGATTATAAAATTGTAAGGAAAGGTTTACATGCAGAATTAATCTTGGAAGGTTAACAGTGATGGGAAGGGAGGGAAAGAGGAAAAGATCAATTTAAAATACCAAACTATGTGTCGGCATAAACATTTTGGAATAAAAGTCACTAAAATGTTAAAAAATAAATCCATTTCCAAAAACACCTAGATTATAAAAAGAGTCTTAATGGCATTCACTGGAGATCTTCTCTTAGCTGAAACTACAAAACAGGCACAGGGTATTGCTTTGGCCAGAATTCCCACTCCATCCCTGCCTGATTCTCACATATATAAGTATTTTGGAAGCAGCAGTGGCATCCACTTCCTAAACAACATGCCCCCGGAAACTCTATGAACTTTGATAAATGTCTATAGTTATAGAAAGGCTTCAGGCCTCTTGTTCATAAGGTCATTATGAGTTGTGCTTGACTCAAAGGAAATCAACAACAACAACATATAAGTACTGGTGGCCTAGTGTGTAAAGAGATGCATTGCTAACCCTAAAACACGTCGTTTGAATCCCCAGCTGCTCTGTAGAAAATGATAGGCAATCTGCTATTTGTTGTTGTTGCTGTTATGTGCCGTCAAGTCCCTTGCAACTCATAGGGACCCTATGTAAAACAGCCCTAAACCCTGCTCTATCCTGTGCCAATCTCACTGCCTCTGACACATCCATCCAGATTACCCCAGTCACTGAATCAATCCCCCTCATAGAGGGTCTTCCCCTCCTACGCTGTCCCTCCACTCTACCCAGCATGATGTCCCTC
>NW_006400114.1:517516-520361 GCF_000299155.1 Elephantulus edwardii
TATTTCTTCTTCTTTGGCTCTGGTTGTTGGTGCATATATCTGGATGATAGTAGTGTTTACTGGACTTCCTTGTAAGCGTATGGATATAATCCTATCACTCACAATGTTGTACTTCAAGATGGACTTAGAAATTTCTTTTTTTACTATGAAAGCAACTCCATTTTTCCTCACCTTTTCATCTCCAGAATAATATATCATGTGATCATCTAACTCGAAATGCCCCATGCCAGTCCATCTCATCTCTCCAGTGCCTAGTAAGTATGTCAATATTTTTGAGTTCCATTTCTTTCTTAACAATTTCTAATTTTCCTACATTCATGGTCCTCACATTCCATGTTCCAATTATTAGTGTCTGCTTACAACTGTTCCTCTTCCTTTGTATTTCCATGCTTGACTGTTCTACGTAGGTTGCCCTTTCTGTTCGTCTATGTGTGTTGTGTTGTACATAGCGTTTTCAGAGGCCTGCCATTTCAGAAGTGGATGGCCAATCCTTCTTCCTAACCTCCAAAAATCCATTGGAGGATAACCTATGAGTTAGTTTTGACTTGATGGTAGTAACAAGAATCACATGTAGATTTTTATATATTCCTCCTTTTTCGGAGCTTCAGTTTTCTCATCTGAGAAATTTTTTTTATAGTTTGTTTGCTTGGTGTTGTTTTTTTTTAACAAAGAGTTCTTAACCCAGGCCACACACAGAAGATGAAGGAGAAAAGGGGAAGGTAGCTGTGGAGGAGGAGGAGGAGAAGGAGGAGGAGAAGAACCCAAACTCAATATCATAAAGTCTGATCTAACTTTTAGGGGAGGCTATAAATTGCATATAAGGAAACTGCAATTTTTTTTTTCTCAGAGTTACTCGTGGCTCCAAAACTTAGGGTCCCCTCATCCATCCCTTCCTTCTTCTTCAAGTATATCCTTCCAATTTTTCTTTTAAAAAACGCTTCACGTTCTTGGTCTGTGTGATAAGTGAACAGTGTACCTCAGCCCTAGGATGCATGGTGGGGTGGTAACCTAAAACTAACCAGCTAGCACTCCATTCTCATTCTCTTATTATGATTTGTATAAAAGTGAGCAAATGACCCTTGTCAGTCCAATCAGAGCCATTCTAGGGCTTTTTTTCAAATTACTGGGATAAGTCAGCTAAAGGGTTAGGAGGGAGCTATGGTGGCCTAGCGGCAAGAAGCTACACTTCAATCACAAATGCAAACTTTTGTAGGCCACCAGAGGCTGCGGGAGAACAATGGGCAATCTCCTCTCCTCCCATGCAATTAACTGCCTATGAAAACCCGCCGGGAGGTCAGCTATGGGTCGGTTCTGACTATATAGTACACAACAACAAACAACCATTATGGAATATTTTTTATCAAAGATCCTATAGAAGAATTCTGATAAAAAAGAAGGGAAATGTAGAACGGAAGCTTCACATTCTCATAAACTCCAGACATTCTGGAGCCATCAGAACTGGATAAGCCCCTGAAATAATTGTTCTAAAAGATTCCTTTAAATTACACCAAAAATAACCCCCATGGCCTTCTAAAAGAACAGGTTAGCTAGCCTAGTCTAAAAAATTTTTTTTAATTTGCCTTATACCATCTCAGACAAGTCTCATAACAAAAGTTCACATAATACTACAAAATCTCTGAAAGAAAAAGACTGATAGTCCAATTATAAAATAGACAAAAGACATGGAAAGATTTTTCACAGCTGAAGACTATCAGATGGCCAACAGACACATGAAGAATTGCTCAATCGAAATAATTGGTAATAAGAGAGATGTAAATCAAAACCACAATGAGATACCATCTCACCCCAGTAGCAGTGGCAAAGTTTAACAGAACAGCAAGTAACAAATATTAGAAAGGATGTGGAAAGATGGAAACTGTTATACATTGTTGGTGGGATTGTAAAGTGGTACAACCACTCTGAAACACAGTTTGGCCTTTTCTCAAAAAGCGTGGGAGGGACTGGAGAGTATTAATGCTGAGTGAACTAATTCAGTCCCACAAGGACAAATATTATATAAAATCATTATTGTAGAATGAGCATATATATCTAAGGATGGGAAGAGGGAGGAAGCAGAGGGATGAGGATATGCATGGGGGGCGTTAATCATGGAGTTGTACAATTTGATGGGTGGTGAGGGTGAGAGAAATTGGAAGAATCTGTTCTGGAAAACAAGGTATTCAAATTTTGTAAATAAACTACCACAATAATTTTTTTTCAAAAAAAGCTGAACATAGAAACTCTGTATGGCTCAGGTGTTCGACTACTAGGAAATTAGAGCTGAGACACAAACAGAGATTTATACACCAATGTTCATAGCAGTGTTCAATCCCAAGAACATGGAAACAACCCAAATGTTCATCAACAAATGAATGGACTGAGAAATTGTGTGCTACATTCACTTGATGAAATACTATGCAGCACTCAGGAACAACAATTTTGAAAAAGACTATATAACATGGGAGACACTGAAGAGTATTATGCTCAGTGAACTAACTCAGTCTCATAGGGACAAATACTTCATAAGACCATTATTGTAAAAATAGAAAAATAACTAACAAAATGTGTATAAGGGTCCAAGGGGAGAAGGGATGAGAGCAGAGGGGTGAGGATTGGTAGAGGAGAAGTCACAGAGTTGGTGGGAGGGGGTAAAGGAAATGGGAAATATCCAGTCAGGACGTGAAAAGACAGGGTAATGGTGGGCATAGTACAATTGTGATTAATTTTCTAAAACACAATGTAGGCACAATCCCAGAGATGCACTGTTCACACCAGATGCTCTGCTGGTGAAGGAGGGACAATCTCCTCCTGTACCAGTCAGAACTGATTTGATAGTACACACACC
>NW_006400114.1:520461-526190 GCF_000299155.1 Elephantulus edwardii
AATAAAATATTTTAAAAAACAACACCCAAAATGTATGAGAATAATTATATGAAACATAAGGTCAATGAAGAAAAATGGAGGGAGGGAGAATCTACAGTAAAAAAAAAAGTATAAAAATTCTGCCTTGACAATTATACTTTTAATAACTATTTTTATCAGCTCAAAATAAGAGTATCAAAAAAATAGAACTTTCAGGTGACAATGAGTTTAACAGAGGAGAAACAGCTCAGAAGTAATGATTACACAACTCAAAGAATTAACTAGTATCAATAAATAGTTCATGTCAAAATGTGTGAAATAGTGTTTTTGTTGGAGTTTTGAGGGAATTTTTCTTTTTTACCATGTTTAATAGTTTTTAAACAATCACAAATTATAATTACAAATTATCAATGTCATTTATTATAATCTCATCAAATCTTCCCTGTACCTACCATGTATTTGCTTTTAACCTAATGTGTTTAAACTTTGAAAAGTGGTTTTTCTGCCCATTATGTTAGCCCCATGGTCTCCAGCTACTTCAACTTCAGACAAATGGTCTTGCAAATTATCCACAGCTGTGGAACAAACAGAAGAGAGTACTTTTAACACTGTGAGAAGACTGTGGAGAGATTGTGAAGAGACTGTAACAAAGCATACCACTGCTGATGAAACCAAAGTTAAAGGTTTTGTTTCTAGGCAATTGAATGAAAAGTTGATTTGTGACTGCTATGAGACAAATCTTGCTGGACAACTTAAGAAACTAGAGGTTTGTTTGTGCTGCTGAATTGAACCTAGACTTTCACTTGTTAACTGAGAAGGTGTCTGAACTGAGGAACTGTGTCTTTTTTAATTTTTTCTCCTTCATTTATTGGTTTGCATACAATAATTCATATACTTTGAGTTTCATTCATGTAGATTGGGGGTTTGGAGGGGTTTTAAATATTGTTATTGATTTTTATATGGTTATACCTTTATAGTATATTTCATTCATATACATTTCCCCCTATTAGTTTACTTACAAATTTCAAATACAAATTTGAACAAATTCTTTCCATTTCCCTCACCCTACCCACCCACCAAATTGTACAGCCCAATGATTAATCCCCCCTTTCCCCTGTATATCCACATCCCTCTGCTTCCAGCCTCTCCCACCCCTCCTGGATCCTTATACTCATTTTATAATAATGGTTTTATACAATATTTATCCTTATGGTACTGAGTTAGTTCACTCAGTATAATACTTTCCAGTCCCTCCCAAGTTAGGTAATAATTTACAAAGTTATTGCTCCTGCACACTGCGTAGTATTCCATTGTGTAAATGTACCATAATTTCTCAATCCATTCATTTCTGGTTGGACATTTGGGCTGTTTCCATGTTTTCGCGATGGTGAATAATACTGCTATGAACATTGGTGTACAAATATCAGTTTGGGCCTCAGTGCTCATATTCTCAGGGTGTATTCAAAGCAGTGGAATAGCTAGGTCATATGGAATTTCTATGTTCAGCTTTTTGAGGAAGCACCAAACCGCCTTCCAGAATGATTACACCACTTTACAATCCCGCCAACAATGATAAGGGTTCTTTCTCTCCACATCCTCTCCAACATCTATTACTTGCTGCCCTGTTGCACTTTGCCACTCTTACTGAAGTGAGATGGTATCTCGTTTTGGTTTTGATTTGCATCTCTCTTATTGCCAGTGATTTGGAGCATGTCTTCATGTGTCTGTTTGCCATTCTAATATCTTCTTCTGTGAAAATTCTTTCCATGTCTTTTACCCATTTTGTAACTGGGTTATCCATCTTTTTCTTGTGAAGGCTTAGGACTATTCATGTACATTGTGTTTTATACAATCTTTCTTTTACATGTGTTTCATGCACTCATTCATATACATTGTATTGTGTAGAATTAATTACTATTGATCTATGCCTATTATTTTTTAAAAATTTTATTTTATTTATTTTTATCAACATTTACAGAAATTTTGGATTTCCAGTCATTCATTGTTTCATTTTTCTCCCTGTCCATGCCTCCCCTCCCCCCAAGTTCACTCTTCTCTTTGAAAAGTAAAAGAAAAATTCCTTCATTGGTATACAATCCTGCCTCCCCGCCCTGAGTACACTCCACTATGCAACCTTCACTCTGGACTCTTGTCATAACCATAATACCCAATCATATATCGCTTTTAAACTGTTCTCTCCCTCGTCTGTTTCAATGCAATATACATGATTTATCCTATTTTTCTCAGTCTCACCCCAACCCTGATGCCTATTATTTTTTAAATAAAATTTTTATTTTGTACTGGTTTGCTTACAAATTTCATACACATTGTTTTTCACACTGAATATTTCCCATTTCCTTTACCCACCCCTCCCTCCACCCATAAAATTGTGCAACCCTATGATTAACCCCCCCACCCCCACTCCAACCCCATTCATCCTCACTCCTCTGCTTCCACCCTCCACTCCCTTGGATCCGCATACACATGCTACGATAATGGTCTTATTCAGTATTTGTCCTTATGGACTGAGTTAGTTCATTTAACATAATGTTGCCCAGTCCCTCCCATATTTGGTAGTGATTTACAAAATCATTGCTCCTGCACACTGCATAGTATGAGGAATTGTATCTTGTTAGTCTGTCTTGAGGCTGCTTTTCACTAAACCTGTACTTTCACTATGTGATATTCTTTGTCTCTATCACCCCTCCAATCTATTCACCTATTAAAATTCACATTGTGAGTAAAGTCTGTGAGTCAAATTGCAACAAACATTGAACCCAATGATTCATAGAAATAGGTGCAAAAGCATAGGGGGTAGCATGTCTGGCCATGTAAGTATTTGTTTGGTGGCCTAGTCCTGCAATCCGAAAGGTATGCAGTTCAAATCCTCTAGCTGCTCCACAGAAGACTGAGTAATCTCATCCTCAACAATTACATAGAAAACCCACTGGAAGGTTATGTATGGGTCTGTTCAAACTCGAAGGTACACAGCAACAACAACATGGATGTTATTAAGGGGGATAGTTCTCCTATATGAAGCAGGTAGAAGTCAGACTTGGCCACATCTATCCATTAATATCTGCTCACTTTTCCATCACTTTTTCTTATCCCTGTCAACTCTCCATAATTGTTTCTGTGTGTAAATCTTTCATTAGCTTTTTTTCTTCAATTAACTGTATCTTGATACAATGTCAGATCATCCATTCATTCCACATTATGCTTTCCTTCATTTATTTCAATAATTCAATAACTACCTCCAACTTGTAACATTATTTATCCCCTCTTTTCTTACTTTTCCCCAACCTCCAAATCAGTCCCGCTTTACAACAGTGGCATTATGTAGTATTTGTCTTTTGTGACCGAGATATTTCACTCAGCATAATGTCTTCCTGGGTCATCCATTTTGCAAAATATTTCATGAGTTCCTTGTTTTTCAGTGCAGCATAGGATTCCATTGTATAAATATACCACAGCTTCTCTATCCATTCATTTGGTGATGGGTTTTTGGGTTGTTTCCAACTCTTTGCTATTGTAAACAAAGCTGCAATAAACATGGGTGTGCATGTATCCGCTTTGGTGGCAGTTATGGTTTCTTTAGGGTATATTTCCAGTAGTGGAATTGCTGGGTCAAGTGGTATTTCTATTTCCAAATTTTTAAGAAAGAACTACAGTGCCTTCCATACTGGTTGCACCATTTTACACTCCCACCACCAACAGTGAATAAGGGTTCCAATTTCTCCACAAACTGTCCAGTATTTGCTGTTTGCTGTTATGTTAAATTCTGCTATTCTTACTGGGATGAGATGATATCTCATAGTAGTTTTTATCTGAATATCTCTTAGAGGTAGGGATTTTGAACATTTCTTCATGTTTTTGTTTGTCATCTGAATGTCTTCTTTGATGTAATGTCTGTTCATATCCTGTGCCCATTTTTCAATTAGGTTGTTTATGTTTATCTTGTTGTGGTGCTCAAGTATTTCATAAATTCTAGATATAAGTCCCTTATCTTACATGTCATTACCAAATATTTTTCCCCAATCCATGGCTTCCCTTTTTACCCTATTGGAGAAGTTTTGGGATATGCATAAGGATTTGATTCTTAGAAGGTCTCATTCATCTATTTTATCATCTCCTAGTTGTAGGTTTTTCAGAATGAGTGGAAGACTGTATATGTTGTGATTAGGGCTTCTAGGGTTCTTCCAAACTTTTCTTTAATGATGTATGTAGTTCTTGGTTTTAGTCTTAGGTTCTTGATACACTTTGAGTAGGTTTTTGTGTATGGAGTGAGGTGTGGATCTTGCTTGAGTCTTCTACAGATAGTTTTACAATTTTGCCAACACCAGTTGTTAAAAAAGCTGTCGTTTTCCCACTTAACTGAATTCATCTCCTTGTAAAAAATCAGTTGACCATAGGTAGATGGGCTGATTTCTGAATTCTCAATTCTATTCCATTGATCTATGTGTCTGTCATTGTACTGGTACTATATTGTCTTGACCACCACGGCAGTGTAGTAGTATTTAAGATCACCGAGTGAGATGCCTCCTACCTTGTTTCTCTTTTTAAGGAGTGCTTTGCTTATTCTTTCCATTCCAAATAAAAATGGAGATTGCCATTTCCATCTCATTGAAGAATGGAATTGGTATTTGTCTTGGGATTACAATGAACAAGTAAATTGCCTTTGGTAGTGTTGTCATTTTCACAATATTGAGCCTTCCTATTCATGAGCAAGGTATATTCTTCCATTTCTCCAGGTCTCTTTTCGTTTCTTGTAGTAATGTTTTGTAATTTTCTTTGCATAGATCTTTGTGCTTCTGGTTAGATTTACTCACAAGTATTTAATCTTGTGATTAGTTACTGTGAAGAGTATTGTTTTTCTTAGCTCCAGTTCTGTATTTTCTTTGTCACTGTAGAGAAATCCAGTGGATTTTTGTATGTTGATCTTGTATCCTGCCACTTTGCTGTATGTCCAGTAGTTTTCTTGCTGAGTCTTTAGGGTTTTCTAAAGATACAGTCATATCATCAGCCTAAAGAGATAATTTTGCATCGTCTTTGCCAATTTGGATACCTCTAGTTTTCTTTTCTTGTCTTATCACTAAGGCTTCCAATACAATACTGAATAGGAGAGGTGATAGTGCGCATCTTTGCCTTGGTCCTGTTCTCAAAGGTAATGCCTTTAACCTCTTTCCATTGAGAACAATATTGGCTCTCAGATTTGCATATATACTTTTTACTATGTTCAGGAAATTCCCTTCTATTGTTATTTTGTTGATTGTTTTAGTCAGGAAAAGGTGTTGGACTTTGTCAAAAGTCTTTTCTGTGTCAATTAATAGGATCATGTGGTTCTTGTTCTTTGTTTTGTTAATGTGATTAATTACACTGATTGTTTTTCTTATGTTGAACCATCCTTGCATACCTGTGATTAATCCCACTTGGTCATGGTGAATTGTTGTTGTTGTTGTTTTTGTTATGTGCCATCGAGTCACTTGAGACTCATAGCGACCCTATGTACAAGAGTCCTAAATGCTGTTCTATCCTGTGCCAACCTCCCCGCCTCAAACACACTCATTCCTACCACTCCACTCACAGAATCGATTCATCTCATTGAGGGAATTCTCTCCTGTGCTGTCCCTCCACTCTCCCAAACATGATGTCCCTCTTCACGGACTGGTCCCTCCTTGCAACATGCCCAAAGTATGTCAGACTAAGCTTCAGAATCCTTGACTCCAAGGAGCATTCTGGCTTCACCCTCT
>NW_006400114.1:526750-571955 GCF_000299155.1 Elephantulus edwardii
GCATAGGGTCGCTATGAGTCGGAAACGACTCGATGGCACATAACAACAACAACAACATAGTTTTTCATAATATTCCAATGTTAGCCTTTTTATTTTCGTTGATTCTATTGTGATGTTGCCTGTTTCACCTTTTATTTAGATTATTTGTGTATTTTCCTTCTTTTCCTTTATTAGTTTTACTAATAGTTTGCGATTTTATTGACTTCTTAAAAGAACCAACTTTTTTGTTGATGTTTCAATTGTTTTTTGTTTCCTATTTCATTTCTTTCTGCTCTAATTTTTATAATTTCAGTTTTATTTGAGGGTGTCAGGTTTCTTGCCGTTCTTTTTCAATTTGTTGGAGATGTTGAGTTAGAGAGTCAATGGTCATTTTTTTTCTACCTTTTGATGTGTTTGCTTATTTCTATAAATTGAGCTCGGATTACTACTTTGGCTGTTTCCCAGAGGTTTTGGTAAGTGGTGTTTTCATTGTCATTTGTTTCAAGAAACTTTTTTAAATTTTTTATTGTATTGTTGTTGTTATTATTATTATTAATTTCAGTGAACATCTACAGAGATTTTGTGATTCCATTCATTCATTGTCGCAATTTTCTCCCCACCCACCCACCGCCACCTACACCCCCAGTTTGCTCCCCTCCTTGAAAAGCAAAGGACAAACTCCTTCATTTGTACACAATCTCCTCCGCCACCCCACACATCCCCACCCCTACTTCAAGTATACTCCACTCTGCAACCCTCATTCCAGACTCTTATGATAATATAATGCCCTAAAATATGTTTCAAGAAACTTTTTAATTTCACATTTTATTTCTTCTAGTACCCAGTCATGTTCAAGCAAGGTGCTGTTCAGCTTCAAAATGTATGACTTTTTTTTCTCCTTTATCCTCTTGTTAATAATTTCTAATTTTTTCTAATCGTGGTATGAGTAGATGCTTTGTATTATTTCTATGTTTTTTTAATTTATTGATGCTTGCCTTGTGACTTAGAATGTGATCTATTCAGGAGAACATTCCATGCACAGTTGAGAAGGTATACTGTGTGGTTTTTTGGTTGTTTTGGGGGGGGGGGTTGCGGGGAGCTTTGGTGTGTGTATTAGCCTATAAATATCTATGAGGTCTTCTTGGTTTATTGTGTGGTTTAATTTTTCAGCATCTTTATTGAGTTTCTTTCTGGTAGTTCTATCTTTTCTTGAGAGTTGTGTATTAAAGTCTCCAACTGCTGTAGTATTGTTGTCTATTTCATTTTTCAGTTTTGTTAATGTTTGTTTTATATATTTTGCAGGTCTTTAATTTGGTGCAAAAATTTTATGTCCTCTTGTTCTATAGACATTTTAAGCATTAGGTAGTGACCTTCCTTGTCCTTTGTGATGGTTTTTGCATTTTATCAGAGGTTAATATCACTACTACTTCTTTTTTTCTGGTTGCCATCTTTTTGGTATCTTTTTCCCACCCTTCTATTTTTAGTCTTTCTTTATCTTCATTTTTCAGTGTGTCTCTTGTAGACAACATACTGATGGATTTTGGGGTTTTTATCCAATCTGCTACTCTTTTTCTCTTCAATGGTGCATTCAAACCATTCACATTCAGTGTGATTATTGAGAGGCAAGGTTTTATTGCTATCTTTTTGTTGAGTTCTTTTTGGTGTTGTTGCTAGTTACTTTAGTCCATCCTGCTTTCTGTGACACCTCTGCAAGAAGGACATCTCTTAGTGTTTCCTGCAAAGCTGGTCTTGTGTTTACAAATTCCCTTAGGTTCTATTTTTCTGTGAATATCTTGATCTCTCCTTCATATTTGATGGACAATTTTGCTGCATACAGTATTTTTGGTTGACAGTTGTGCTCTTTGAGTGTTTGAAATATATCATTCCACTGTCTTCTTGCTTGCATAGTTTCTTGGAGAAATTGGCACTTAATCTTATCTGCTCTCCCTTAAACATTACTTTTTGTATCTCCCTCTCTACTTTCAGAATTCTCTCCTTATCTTTGATTCTAGTAAATTTGATCATGATATGCCTCGGTGTTTTTCTTTAGGAGTCTATTCTATATGGTTTTCGTTCCACTTCTTGAATATATGTTCTCTTTCTTCATTATGCCTGGGACGTTTTCCTCTAGTAATTCTTCCACAACTTTTTCTGTGCCTTTACTTGCTATTTCCTGTTCTGGGATGCTGATTATGTGCATGCTATTTCTCTTGATGGTGTCCCACATTATTCTTAGGCTTTCTTCTTTTTCTTTCCTCTTTGATTCTGCTTTTTGTTCTAGCAGATCAGTGATGACAATTCTTTTATTTCACTGGTTCTGTGTTCCATCTCTTCAACTCTGTTCATATGTCCCTTCATCATGTTGACAGCATCTAAAATATTGGACCTTTATTCTGGATCATGATTTCTTGTTTTTCCAGAGTCTCTTATGCCTCGTTTGTTTTATTTGCATTTTTTAAGCTTCTCCTGGTTTGCGCTGCAGTGTCCTGTAATTCTTCAAGTTTGTTTTTCACCATTGAAAATATTTAATCATTGTTCTTTTAAATTCTGTGTCAGAAAGTTTCATCAGACTTTCTGGCTTCAGGAAGTCCATTGATACTGTGTCACCTTTTGGGGATGACATCTTGTTTTACACTTATGTATGGTATGAGGTAGCCTGCTTCTTACATGGCATTGCTGTCATAGAATTTTTCATGCCTGAGGTGATGATAGATTCTTAATCTGAAATCACTGCTCTGGAAAAGAGTGGGGCAGCTACCCCGCCTGTGTTTCTTTCTGAACATCTTACCCAAGGGGAGATTCCATTCAGGGCCTATGAGAGGAGCCTCTTATTTTAGTTAAGTCAGATCAAGACACTCCAGATTAAAGGCAAGTTAGTGAACGGACATGGAAGCACACCTGCAGAGCAGAGCAGGCACAGAGTGGGTATGGGAGTGGGGTACATGTGGGGTCCTTAGTCAAATTCCAGCTGTCTGGATCTTGCAAGCAGTTCTTGCTCAGGTGGGGCTCTGGATATGGCTGGGCTTAAGAAAATTTAATCAAATTTGTACTGTTCTGCTTGTTCATAATGAGTATTCCCCACAGAAGCTCAACTCGGGGCTTCAGCAGCTCTACTGGGGCCTTCTGCCTGGGGCCGCAGTTCACTGCTCTTGTGGCTCCCAAACTATTATTTTAATTAGAGTTCTGACTCATATTCCTACTGTCCACATTAGTCTCAGTGGCACTGCTTCAGTGTCTGCCATAGACAGCTTTTTAAATGTTAATCTCATTATTCTGGATTTCATGTTCCTGCTTTTCTACGACTTCTAATATTCTGATGGTTTTATTTATTTGTCTTGTATTGATTTTTTAAATTCTTCTAGATTTTTACTTGTAGATTTCCTCAACAATTTAGTCTTTTTTTCCCCCATTTCCACTCTATGAAAATACTTCACCATAATTCTTCTTAATTACTTCTCAGAAAGTTCCATCAGCCTTTCTTCCACTGGAATATCTATTGATTCTGTGCTCTGATCACTTTTTTGGTGAATTCTCGGTTGGGATTTTGGATAGTTCTTTCTAGGACATTGTGTTGATATAGTAGTTTTTATTCTGTTGAGTGTGTGATAAATTATGGGATATCTGTGTGATTATCTGTGCTGTACTGTTGGCTAGAGTGGGACAGGTGTGGGTAGATGCTGGGAGTGATTTCTGCCTACTGCTATGCAGGTGAAGTAAACACTAGTCCTTACTTTGATTCAATGTGTAGGTACTCTAATCTGCCATACAGTTAGTATGAAGTGTGGGGGGGGGTGGAAATAATGATTGTGGCTGGCAAAATGTTGCCTTTCCCCAGGGTCAACTAAGGAAGGGGCTCTTTTAATTACTTACTACATCTGTATGTAGCCAGTGAATCAGTGGATTTTGAATCATTTAATCTCAGTGAGCCAAAGACTTTCTGTGAACCAGTGAATCTCTGAATCAATGAGGCTGCAAGTAGACAATTAACTTTAGGGTGGCGCTAAGCCATTGGACCACTGGTGAGCATAGCACTGGGCTGCAAAGCTGGTGTCAATCATGGCCATCTACAGTACAGTGCCTTGGGGCCACAGGACCATAAGTAGATGTCACAGGAGTCTGGTAAGATATTGCTAATTTCAAAATGTGGGAAACCTAGTTATGGACATGACCTGGGTACGTCACAGATCCTGTCCACCCCAACCCCCAATAAAAGCCAGCCAGTGGTTGCTGGGGTCTGAAGGTCACAGGACTGTGTGGGTAGAGGTGGACCGTGCAAGGCTACTAGGCTGGTGTCAGGTGTGATGTATAACAGGGTTACCAGTGAATGTGGTTTGTGGTCTGAGGAACTGTTAACTTTCACAGTAAAGCTTACCTGTTATTTTTTTTAAAGCACTCATGCACTGCACCTGTAAGAGCTTTCCAAATGCAAGATTCAAAATTATGCCAGCCTACTTGCAGTAGGGTATAGGCTGGGCTAGATACCTGGTCAAACCCCACCTGCTCAGATGAGAGGTTCTTCTATTAGCAGTCTGTGAACAAGGAGGAGATGAGAGCATTACTATCATCTTCTTGAATCAGGACAGACACTGTTGGTGGGTCCAAAGAGCCCACCAGAAGGAGGGTGGGAAGGGCATTCAAATCAAGTGCGTAGAACTCTTTCACCAATGTCTTCAGTTTTTACCTTTCCCTAGCTTCCTCTCACACTCTGTCTTATTTTTCCAAATGATTTCCTCTAAATTTTAGGGTGCTGGCATTATTTTCTGTAGCTCTCTTTCCATGTTTCTCAGTGTCCCTGAGGGAATGAGAAGGGTTTCCTCATCTAACTGTCCCACCAGAAGTCTAAAAAGTTGTGTATTTTGCTTCTTGTCCCATAAGAAGTCAAAAAAGATCTGTGTGTATTTTCAACAGAAATAGCAGAATAAATGGGTGGGGGAAAATATTGAATGTAGTCAGTTATCACTCAAAACAGAAAAGTATATGCAGGAACTCTGAGGAATGGACCATACAAGTAGAGAAGTAAATTCCAACTGATGTAATTCCAACTGAGGAGGTGAAAGTGCTATATGTAAGCTTGGTGGTTTAGAATGTAGTCTCACTCCCTTGGCTTACGCTTTGACTGACCAAGTCTATCAGAGCCTGCTTGAGTGTAGGAGTTATATTACCCCAGCACTCCATGCCTCACCAAATCATAGCCATAATTTACATTCAAAGCTGTTCTCTAAATGGCTCTTAAGTGCCCCTTCAGCCCTCTAGCTTCCCAGTCCTTAGCACATCTGCCCTGTGATCTTTCAGAACTTGTTGGACTGCTTTCTTTTGCATTGCCCAGCCAATTTCAAATCACCTTCAATGCCAGATCCAAGATTTTTTTCCTTCATCAAGCATCATTTGACATCCTCTAAAGGTGAACTTCCTCCCCTACAGACCATGGTCATAGCACTTGTCATAATTCTTTTTATAAATCTGTCTTCATGACCTTTGGATTTTCTCTCTGCCCATCCCCCAACATTGTAAGACAAAGGCTGCACTACCCTGTAACTGGTCCACAAATCAAGAACTAGAAACAACAGAGGAGGAGGGACACCAAGAAACTAAGAAAAGGGAATCTGCATGATACCAACATTGCTAAAAGCCTCATCCAGATCCACCAAGAAAGACCAATTCACAAAGACATTTCTTACCTTTAAAAAATGAAAACAGAGATCCAAGATGGCGGTGGAGGCAGAGACAGCATGGTGAGCTGCGGGAGCAGCGAACCATTTAAAGCAGGGCCATTATGGCCTACAGACTTCGGCTTATTGATAATTGAACACTTAAACAGTTGATGACTGGCCCTCAGTGAAGATCGAGGCTCAACAACAGGAATTCAAGGATTCCCAAGGAGGAATGGGTGACTCTCGTGGCTCCCAACCCCCTCCCGCAGAGCCCGTGCCTTGCTGCACGGTCGCTGCAGCTCCATGAGGCTTCCACAGCTGGAAACAATGGATTCCCTCACCCAGGATGGATGCTGGGCACCAGCCCTCCTCAAGACTGGTACAGTGAAGCCACCACACTGCCGCAAGGTAGACTTGTTCTGGAGAGAATTCTTGGAGCCAGGATGGCAGCAGTGGGGGAAGTGGGCAACTGCTGGCTGCTCGCGCAAGAGGGGCCGCGCACCCGCCGAGCACCTGTGCGGCGGGGTGTGGGAGGCGCGCCCCCAATGGCCGCCCACGCTGAGGTGGGCTGCGCACCCCCCACCAGCTGCCCATGCTGGAGTGGGGTGCGTGCCCTGCTGGCCGCCTGCATAGGAGCGGGGGATGGGATACTTGCCTTGCCATCTGCAGGTTTGGGTTTCCTTGGACAGGCCAAAGAAGACGATTACCTATACAATGGTTTGCTGAAAGTCACTGTGAGTCTGATGACCTTAACTGTGGCAGCATGCACAAGAGGACCGACATCCTAAATGCACCACATATTTTGTTCTGTTGAATGCTTCTGCCAAAAGATGGTTAGACCTGGGGGGAGTCTGTTCACAATTCTCAGGCTCCCTTTATCATATATAAAGGGGGAGGGCAGTGACACCTACTTCAAAATATAGTATGACCACTTATGGGGGGGCATAAAAGTGGCAGTGCTGGAATTGGAGACACTATCCCTGACCACAGAGTCCTCAGTCTGGCGAGGGGACCAGACTGGGGTAGGGGCTATTGGAGGAGGAGTATACCAACCAGCTCCTGGGGGGTGTTGCCCTGCTCAGGATGGGCTGCCCTTGGCCCCCGGCTCGGAGCAAGCCGTCGTGGCCCTCAGGGTGAGCTCCTCAGTCCCCAGATTGTGCCATCAGACCCCTGGGTGGGAAGGGGGGGGGGGAAAGAGAGAGAGAATGCCTAAGGTATCCAGAGAATACCTAGAATACCTAGGCCACCTTCTGCCCCCCTCCCCCCTCCCAGTAAATGTGAAAGCAACACCCTCAAAGCCCTTCTATTTGTAACTCACAAGTTTGTTCTCTCTAGGTTTGCTCCCTTTCCTATAGGTAATCTTAACACTGAGTTTTACTCCACAATTGACCCTGAACCCAGTGCCAGTGACAAAAAGGAAATACAACTGACAGCTAAGGAAGCAAAGGAGGATGGAGCCTCTGGGTTCAACCAGCCATCCCCACTGGACCCACTTGGGAAAACACTTTGCAGTCCAGAGGGGAGCAAATGACGGGAAAATATCATCTAACAGAGCAAGAAGGCAAGCAGCTTTAACCCAAGACCACCAGTAAAGTGATAAAGCGTCCTCCCTTCCCCCCTTTACATCTACGCCCCTGTTCAGCATGAAGAAGCCAGAGAGTCGGCATCCAATTCCCAAATCAATAAGACAGTTGGTTTCATTACCATTGGAAAATGCTTGTCATTCCTCTGTTGCATCTGATCCTCATCATTTCCTTCACCTGCTCCCCCCACCAACCAAACTGTGCAGCTCTGCAACTGCATCCCTGCCCATCCTCACCCTTCTGCCCCCAACCCTCACCTGCTTGTACCCCCAATATGTTTTCCCAATAAAAGGGAAAAAATGAAAACAAACAAAATTTTTTTAAAAAACAATGGAAAAAAATGAAATTAAAGAAATTTAAAAAAATCCTTGGGAGTAATTTTGTGTTGCTGCACTCAGCTGAGTGTGGCAGCTTTTCCTCTTCTAGTGGTTTTTTTTTTTTCATTCTATCACATCTTGGCCAGATATTCAATACTTCCTTTTGGAGAATACATAGATTTGTTTTGCTTTGAATATTAAATTTGGAGGCCATTCAGCAATTTCAAATTTCAGGAGTGAGGTGATGGGGAGACGCTTTAAATTAAAAAATTCTTTCCTCTTTGGTTTCTACCCAACATTGTGTATTTTTTATGGTAAAATTAGAGATTAACTACGAACATCTGTTGGGTCAATACTAACTTGCTTGCAAGAAAAATTACTCAAGTCAACACAGTGGAAAAGTTTGAATGCTAAAATTCACAGTGTAAAAACTGTGTTTCTTACCAGGGCTTTAGAAAAGTAGAGAGAAGAAGCAAAGAGAAGATGGGGCAGGGAGTAAAAGAAAGATAAATCTAAGGAAAAGATAACTGAAAGGCCCTTTTTCATTGCTCAGTACATCACTTTCTTCTCCAGCACCCCTAATTCCCTGTTCTACTCTTTTTACTTCAGTCATGATTGTAAAACATCTCTAAAACCTGGAATATAGAGGTGTGACTGTTCTCAAAGTCACTACCCTCTAAATGAGTAATGACCACTATACAGCTCAGTTCATGTGAGTCAGGACCAAAGAGGAGAAGGCCAAAGACCTTTTTATGACAAGTTTGGGAATTGTGAGGACCTCTTGAAGAGGATTATTTTAAGTAGAGTTTTGAGGATATAGAAGAGTTAACTAAGAAAAGAAAGTAGGTGAAACTTCTAAGTAAAGGGGGGGAAACAAAGATAGGGAAGGTGCAAGGTCAAATTCTTACTGGGAGAATGACCCAGCTATTCATATTTTCAGGTGTCTGAGTCTGTACTCTCTGAGCTTTGGAATCAGTTGCAGAGAAGCAGCAGCCAGGGAAGGCTTGGTGAACAGCAAATATCCAAATAGATTTGGAGAAGAAAGGGAAGAAATATCTCCCCACTTACATCAGCCACAGTCCACCCTGTGGATAGTGCACACCCAATTCTCAGGCCACAAAAGAAGACATGACATTCCCTGACTGGTAGTATTTCCTCATGAGAAGGGCCATCAACCAGGGCCTAGCACCGCTCGCACTGGAAAAAGAGGGGGAAATCTATCAAAGTGCACCATTTTTTTATCCCTGTAAGCCAAACCCCAGTAATTCAGCTCCCGAGAATGCATCTATGGACAAATCGCCCAGCATATGGAAAGTCTGACAGTGGTGGTAAGACACAGAGGCAGGGGAATGGAGGCATCCCAGATGACCTCTACAAAAGAGCAGGTTGCAAACTGTTGTGGGCACACCCTTGAGAGTAGTCAAAAAAACTAGGCTACCAACATAAGTGAATCCTACAACACAATGCAGAGTAAAAATATACAAAGCAGAATAAGCAAAATAATTAGATTATTCCAATTATGTAGATTTTAAAGAATAGTTCATTTGTTCATTTATTCATCTTACTGAGCAAATGTTTATTGAGTGGCTATATTGACATAAAAGAAACTCCAACTGCACAGTGGTTAAAGTGCTTAATTGTTAATGAGATCAGTAGTTCAAACCCACAACTGTTCCATGGAAGGATGATGTGACCATTTCCTTCTGTAAAGATTACAGTCTTGGGAATCCTCTGGGACAATTCTACTCTGTCTTATGGACACTGTGTATCTCAAACTGGGTTCTCTAGAGAAACAAAACCAATTACACGTAAAGAGAGAGACAGGGACTTATTTCAAGGAAATAGCCATGTGTTTTATAGAGGCTGGCAAGACCCAAGGTCTGGGGAGTTTAATGAGTCCAAGTTGTCAGTAGGCAAGGTCTAAGAAGCTTTGCAGAATTTGAATGCTGGCAAAACCAAAGTCAGGTCATCAGGGTCAATAACTCCAAAGTCAAGTCCAAAGATCACAAGCTAGATGCAGAATTGAACAAAAAGGTCTCTAGCCTTGCCAGAGAGTTCATGTATATTCATTGCAGGTCACACTACCCCTGAGGAGAATACTTCTTCATCAGATGAAGCTAATCATATACTTATAGAACAACTTTTAGTCCTATATTATTAACATCATAGAGGTTAGAATTGATAGCAGAATAGTTATGTTATCATGCCACATTGACAAACAGTATTCTCACCACCATGCTGTGAGTCAGAATCAACTCAATGACAATAACTGAGTTTGAATATTGGTCAGGTGTTGCTCTAGTTATGTATTCATAATAACTTCTAAAGTGTATGTATGTATGTATGTATGTACTTATTTATTTATTTGAATGAAGATTTACAAATATTATTGATTTTTTCTTAACACCACTCATCAACTTTTTGTTCTATAACATTAATTGGTATTGTTGTTGTTGTTGTTGTTCTGTACTGTAGAGTCAGAACCGACTCATAGCTGACCCTCTGGAGAGTTTTCAGAGACACTTAATTGCATGTGAGGAGATTGTCCACCCTTCTCCCATGGAGCAACTGGTAACCTTGAATCATGTGCCTTAGGGATTGCAGTGCAGCTACTTGCTACTAGGCCACCAGCACTCCCTTGATTAAAGTAATTAATCAATTACTCTGTCTAATCAACCACTTTAAACTTACATCTTTGCTCTTTAGCACCTTGGAGAGGTCCTTGAAAGAACATTTTCTTTTTATTTCCTGGCTGCATGGGTGTTAGTTGTAAATCCAAGTAAAATCAAATTATGGACAACTTTAATCTTTTTTTCTACCTATCATGACGTTGCTTATTGATCCAATGGTGGGGATATTTGTCTTCTTTATGTTGAGATGTAATTCATATTGAAAGCCGTGGGTTTTAATCCTCTGTAGTAAGTAAGTCCTTCAAGTCATCTACTTTGTGCAAACAAGGTTGTATCATCTACACAACACAGCTTGTTGAGTAGTCTTCCTTCAAATGAGATTCCACATTCTTCTTCTTATAGCTCAGCTCCTTGAATTATTTGTTCACCATAAAGATTGAATAGGTGTGGAGAAAGGATAAAACCAAGACACACGCCTTTCCTTATTTTAGGTGTTGACAACAACAAAATTCTGTTTGGACAGCAACTTTTGGTCTAGCTATAAGTTTTGCATGAACACAATTACATTTTCTAGGCTTCCCATTCTCGTCAAGGTTAGCCATAATTTTGTTATGATCCATACAATCAAATGCCTTTGCATAATCAATAAAACACAGATACACATCTTTCTAGTGCTCTCTGCTTTCAGCCAAGATCCTTGCAGAGTCTTAATATCCCTGCAAGAGTGACACAACTTCTTCTAAATCCATCTTGAATTTCTGGCCATTCCCTGTCCAGAAATATTCCAACTGGGTTTTAATAATTTTTAACAAGATTTTACTTGCATGTGAAATTAATAACATTGTTCAATAATTTCCACATTCTGTTAGATCACCTTTTTTTAAAAAAGGGATAAATATAGATCACTTCCAGTGAGTTGACCAGATAACTGTCTTCCAGACTTTTAACACAGTTGAACACATCCAGGGTTGCAGCTGATTGTTAAAACATGTCAGTTAGTATTCTACCAATTCCTGGAGCCTTTTTTTTCTTCTCATGCCTTCAGTGTAGCTTGACCTTCCTTCTTCCTTCATCACCATTGTTGTTGTTAAGTGCTGTCAAGTCAAGTATGACTCATTGTGACCCTATAAACTGCAGACCTGAGCCCTATCCTATTCTGTGTTATCGCCACTGGTTCTTTATTAAATGCTAATTCCTGAAATAGTTCTGAGTCAGTCAACTCTTTTTGGTACAGTAACTCTGTGTATTACTTCCATATTCTGTTTTGTTTGGTTTCTTTTGGGAAGGGGGTGGTTAGTGCTTCCTGCATAATTCAAGATTTAGCCCTTTAGAGTCCTTAGGTATTGCAACTCAAGGCTTAGATTTGTTTTTCCATTATTTCAGCTTGAGAATGTCAAGTGTGTTCTCCCCTTTTGGTTTTCTAACTCAAAATCCTTGCATATTTCATTATTACACTTTGTTTTGTCTTCTTGAGCTTCCCTTTGAAATCTTTTTTACTTTTTCATCTATTTTACTTCATTATTTCTTTTCTTTGGGCTTTCTGCATTCTAGAGCAAGATTCAGAGCCTCTCTGACATCCATGTGGGCCTTTCCTTTTGCCCTTGACTTTGTAATGATCATTCATTTTCTTCATAGGTGATAGCCTTATGTTATTTTACAACTCACCTAGTCTTTGGTCATTAGTGTTCAATTAATTCTTAAGATGTTTTTCAAATGTGTTCGGGATAGACTAAAAGTCATATTTTAGTTCTTATAGACTTATTTACATTTCTTCAGCTTAAATTTGAAATTGTGTCATAAAGTTCCATTGAGTCAAAATCAAATTCTCAGCAGGTTTTCAAGAGCTGTAAGTTGCACAGGAAGAGATTGCCCATCTTCTTCCCACAAAGCAGACAGTAGATTCTAACCACCTGCATTTGAGTTGGTAGAGTAACTCTTTACCACTCGGTGACCTGAGCTGCTTCAATTCAGCTATTCATGAATGGTCTTCCTTGACCTGGTTTTGACTGCTGACATTGAGCTTCTCCATTGACCCACAGATGTTCTTGTTGTTGTATACCGTCGAGTCGAAGTTGACCCATAGCTGACCCTCCAGCAAGATTTCAGAAGCAGGAAATTGCACAGGAAGATATTGCCCATCCTTCTCCTGCAGAGTTACTGGTGATTTAAATCACATGTCTTTGGTATTGCATGATAGCTTCTTACCACTAAGCCAGAGCTTCCCTTTCCATGTTGTTGTTGTTGTTGTTGTTGTTGTTGTTGTTGTTATACGATGCCAAGTTGACTCTGACTCATAGCAACCCTACATACAACAGCTCTGAACCCTGCTCTATATTAAGACAATTTCATTTTCTCTGACACACCTACTCCCATGACCCCAATCACTGAGTCAATCCTTTTCATCTAGAGTCTTCCTCTCTTGCATTGTCCTCTTCTCTTCCAAGTATGATGTCCCTCTCCAAGCACTGGCCCCTCCTTACAACATGTCCAAAGTATATCAGACAGAATGTCAAAATCCTTGCTTCCAAGAACCAGTCTGCTTTCATCCTCTCCAGGACAGACTGATTTATTCTGTTAGCAGTATATAGTATATTCAGTACTCTTCTCCAGCACTACATCTCAAAGGCATCACTTTTTCTTCTTCATCTATCATCCTTAGTTATTGTCCAGATCTCTCATGCATAGCAAGTAATTATGAAGATCATGGCCTGGATAAAACACACCTTAGTCTCTAGACTGATATTATTGCTCTTCAGTACTATGAAAAGATCCCTGACAGCAAATTTTTCCCAATGAAATTCATCCATCAGGTGAGGTCTATAGTGGCAAGAAGCTGTGCTACAATCCTGAAGGTGAGGTCTATAGAACAAGTCCTATCCATAGTCCAACAAGTAAAATCAGGAAAGATGTCTGTCAAGGTCGTATCCTTTCTCCATTCCTATTCAATCAGTATGTTGAGCAAATAATTTGAGAAGCCAGGCTATATGAAGAAGACTGTGGTATCAGGATTGAAGAAAGTTTCATCAACAACCAACATTATATTTGCCAAAAGTGGAGACTTGAAAGACTTACTGAAAAAGAACAAAGACTCAGGGAGCTCTGGCGGGCTAGTGGCAAAACTCTGCACTACAATCCCAGAGGTATGCTGTTTGAATCCTCCAGATGCTCTGCTGGAGAAGGAGGGGCAGTCTCCTCCTGCACCAGTCAGATCCAATTTGACAGGAGACACAAAAATATAATAAAATAAAATTTAAAAAAAGAACAAAGACTACAACTTCAGTATGGGCTATATCTCAAAAGCAAGGAAAAATATTCTTACCACTAGACCAACAGGAAACATCAATACAGATGGGGAAAGATTGAAGTTGTTAATTACTTCATTTTACTTGAATGCACCAAAAATATCCATGGCAGTAGCAATCAAGAAATCAAAAAATGTGTTGCATCTGGAAAATCTTCTGTCAAAGACCTCTTCAAAGTGCTAAAGAGCAAGGATGTCAGTTTAAAGACTAAAGTGTTCCTGAGTAAAATCACGGTCTTTCCATTGCTCTCTATGCATTTGAAAGTTGGACCATGAATAAGGAAGACTAAAGAAGAGATATTTTCAAATTGTAGTGTTGGAGAAGAGACTGATTATCCCAAGGACTCCCAACAAAGCAAACAAGTTTGTCATGGAGGACATACAGGCAGAGTGCTCCTTAGAAGTAGAGATTGTAAAAATTTGTCTTGCCTCACGTATTTTGGTCATGTCATTAGGAAGGGACAGTCCTTGGGAAAAGACATCATGCTGGGAAAGGTGGAGCTCAGAAAGAGAGAGGAATATCTTCAACAAGATTAAATGACAAGTGACTATGACAATAGGCCAAGAATATGGGCCAAGATAAAGCAAGGTTCTCCAATCTGTTGTTCACAGGATCATAGTCAACTCAATAGTATATAACAACATGGAGGCGAAAGTGGTAGAGTTAATGTAGGTGAAGGTGGTGGTGATAAAGATGGAAGCGATGGAAGTGAAGGGGACAGTGGTAGTAATGGAACTGGTGGTGGTGAAGTTGTGTGTTGGTGGTGGTGGGAATAGAAGTGAAGATAGTTGATGACAGTGGTGGTGGAGGGTGATGGTAGTGTAGAGGCCCCACACATATAGTTGGCTTCCAATACAATCTGCCTCCTTTTCCAGTCTTTGATTAGGGAGCATACTGGGCTCTCAGTGATCACCAAGACACTGGAATGATACTCCTTAGACTTCCTGTACCACACCTCATGTGACATTTTAGAAGGTCTAGAAGACTTCTCAAGAGACCATGCCTACATGCACTCAATCCCTTGGCCACTGTACAGAGACCACCAAGAAGAGAAAAGAAACCACCCAAGGCAAGCATCCCTATGGTCCTGGCAGTTTCAGAGTATCTGCATTAAGTAGCAAGACCAAAGGAGGTCTGAATTCAGACCTACAATCTAAACCCCACTGTTGTCCTTCCACTGGGTTCCCAACAGTGTAAATCTTAACAGGTGCTGACTGCCTAATGATCTTTCTCATTGAGAATAAAAGATTATATCTCATTGGTTAACAGTTTTAGTTTGCTTGGCTCCACAGTCCCGGCGAATTGCATTGGGAAAGTCAGCTGTAAGGGACCTCACCAGAGTACTGAAGAGCAACAATGTTAGGCTGCAGATTAAGGTGTGCCTGATCGGGGCTATAGTCTTCACAATTGAGGGCTATGCATCAAAGAGCTGGACAGTGACTAGGGATGACAGAGAAAGAGTTGATGCCTTTGAGCTGTGCGCTGGGGAAGAGTGTTGAACATACCATGGACTGCTAAGAGAACAGGTTTGACCTGGAGAGGGTGAAGCCAGGCTACTCCTTTGAGTCAAGGATTCTGAAGCTTTGTCTGACATACTTCAGGCACGTTGCAAGAAGGCACCAGTTCTTAGAGAGGGACACCATGTTTGGAAGAGTGGAGAGACAGCACAGGAGAGGAATTCCCTCCATAAGATGGATCCATCCAGTGACTGGGGTAGTGGGAGCTGTTGTTCTTGTTGTTGTTGTTGTTATGTGCCGTCGAGTTGCTTGTGACTCATAGCGAACCTATGTACAACAGCCCTAAACTCTGCTCTGTCTTGTGCCAATCGCACTGTCTCTGACACTTCCATCCCGATAACCCCAGTCATGGAATCAATCCACCTCATAGAGGGCGTTCCCCTCCTGCACTGTCCCTCCACCTTCTCGAGCATGATGTCCTTCTCCAAGGACCGGTCTCTCCTCACAACATGTCCAAAGTATGTCAGATGGAGCCTCAGAATCCTTGCCTTCAAGGAGCCACCCAGTTTAACCCTTTCCAGGATGAATCTGTTTGTTTTCCTAGCAGTCCATGACACTCTCAATACTCTTCTCCAGCACCACAGCTCAAAGGCATCAATTCTCCTTCTGTCCTCCTTGGTCATTGTCCAACTCTCTGATGCATAACAAGTGATTGTGAAGACCATGGCCTGTATCAGATGCACCTTAGTCTCCAAAGAGACACCATTGCTCTTCAGAACTTTGGAGAGGTCCCTAACAGCAGACTTTCCCATGGCAATGTGCCTTTTAATTTCCTGGCTACTGGTGCCAAGAGTGTTGACTGTGGAGCCAAGCAAACTAAAGCTGTGAACAATCTCAATCTCTCTCTCTTTTTTTTTAATCTCAATCTCTTCACCATCCATCCTGATGCTTCCAATTGGCCCAGTGGTGAGAATCTTTGTCTTCTTGACATTGAGCCTCAATCCATATTGGAGGCTGCAGTCCTTGACCCTCTGCAGCAGGTGCTTCAGGACCTCCTCAGTATCAGCAAGCAGGGTTGTGTCATCTGCATAACGCAGATTGTTGATAGATCTTCCACCAATCTTGACCCCACATTTCTCCTCATAGAGCCCAGCCTCCCGGGGTAGTGGGAGTAGGTGTGTCAAACACGATGAGTTTGGCACAGGATAGAGCAGGGTTTAGGGCTCTTGTACATAGGGTCACTATGAGTATCAAGCGACTCAACAGCACATAACAACAACAACAACTTCCTGGTTAGCAGTCCAGTCACACACTGGAGACATGCTAGGTAGAAAGGAGTTGAGAGTTGCTCTAGACACAAATAGCAATCAAATGCCTCAGGTATCCTCAGCTGAGAGCACAGGAGAGTACAGGGTAGACCAGTCAGAAGTCTTCTCTCCCAGGAAATTGATATTTGAGCTGAGATATGGAGGAAGGCAAACTTGAGCAGACAGGGAAGGATGTTGCAGAAGAACTAGCATGTGGGAGCACCTTGAGGATTAAGGGAGCCTGGTATGCCTGGAAAACTAAAGCACAGACAAGGAAGCCATCAGACTGTTTTTTCCCCATTGTCCACAGAGAAGGCCAGGTGGTGCAGTGGTTGAACATTCAGCTGTTGTCAGAACTCTCATTTCTTGGCCATCAGTCAGAACTAGCTGCTAGCTAACCCTCCAGCTGGCTTCCAAAGTTTTATCTGATGCGAGGACACTGCCCAGCTTTACCTGGAGAAGGCCCTGATGGATTCAATCACCAGCCAAGTATGGCCTTTGGATTGGTAACACAACTTCTTATAACCTAGGCCACCAGAGTGTCCCATTCCATCAAGATTATGGCCTTGAAAACCCTACAGAATGAGTCACTATTAGTCAGACCCAACTGGACAGTGATATGTTTTTGTTTGAGCACTCTTCACTTCTGGACTGAGGGTCTTGAGGAGGTCTGGGAATAGCATATGCCCCAAGAATAATGCCACTCTTGCAGGTGGAGACAGTTGCCCTTCCTCTCCCTTTCTTTTGTCTCTTTCCTATAACTTTACATTTCTATTCCCCTTTCCCTCCACCTGCATTTCTGACCTTTTCAATTTCTTTTTCCTGGGCCTCTGTCTCTACTTTTCCTCCCCAGCTTTCCGCCCACTAAATTTCCCTTTCTCCCACGCCTCGGAGGTCCCTCTCCTTGGTTCTTCCCCTGTTCTATTTCTGTCAGGCTCTAAATGCGAATATCCATTTTGGGGTCTCACGACCTACCCACCTTTCCCGCCCTTCCCACCTCTCCAACTTTGTATCTCTCTCCTCGCCTCCAGGCTGCATACTCCCCTCCGCCCCCCACCCATCCCCTCCCAGTGGGGACTTTGGAAAAAGCCCCACCTCCACCTGTGGGGACTCCGGCAAGCGAGGCCAGTGCGCAGCTCGGCAAGCCTAGCTAATGTGTTTCACATGTCGTCCGTCAAACGCCCTTCTAATGTCTTTAAAGCACGCAGAAAATTGCATCCGTATGAAAGAGGGGAAAATAGCAAATTAACTGGTAAAGACGGAACTGCCGCAAGGCTCTTGGCCCTCAGCGGCCCTGCAGTGAGGCAGGCGCAGACGGGAGCAGGCTGTCTAGCCTCCCCAGCGCTCAGCCCCAGGTGCGTCCAAGGTGTGGCACAGGGAGCTGCGTCCAAGGTGTGGCACAGGGAGCTGCACAGGGAGGGCACCATTGAGCAGCTTCTGCTGGCCAGTGGAACCCAGCGTCCTTCCTAAAGTACCGCTCACACAAAGGCATAGGAGGACAGGGCAGAGAAAGACAGTTGTCCCACACAAGTCCAAGCTAGCGCCAGAGGGCATTCCGAGGCACCACAAATAAGAAAGTTTGAAGCAGCTAGGGAGAAGAAAGTCATTTCTGCTGATGTGTGGCTACTAGCAATGTTCATCTTGAAATGAAAGAGGGGCACAGTTTAAGACTGTCCCTGGAGAGGCACTATTTCAGTACTGGCCAAGTTGTTGTGTGTCCTTCAGTTAAAACTGACTTACAGCTGACCCTCCAGTGAGTTTTCAGAAGCTGTAAATCGCATAGCAGGAAATTGCCCATCTTTCTCCCAAGGAGCAGCTGGTGGATTTGAAGTGGTGTGTTTGGGTTGGAATTTACCACTAGGCCACCAGCACATTCCTGGTGTGCTTGCCATAGCACCTTTTTTCCCACAGAGATATTATGCCTCAGTGTTAACATTTGGACTGGAATTTCTTCCTATACCTACCAGTTTGGGGGCTCCATCCACTCCAACATTTCTGCTGCTTTAAATCAAGCTCCTCACTGGCTCAGGCATTTGCACTTGCTCTGGCTGATGCTGGACTCACATTACAACATGGTTGTTGCCACTGCTGAATTATTTATTCGTTTTCATAGTTTTTAGTGAATTCTTTAGGATTTTCTATATTCAAGATATTATCTATAAATATATTTATTTCTTCCATTCCAATACTAACATCTTTCTTTTTTCTTATATAATTGCTTTGCCAGAGCTGCCAAAATAATGTTTATTAAAAGTTATGAAAATAAATATTTTCATCTTTTGTAAAAAAAAACAAAAACAAAACACAGCATGGTTGTTGCCTTCTGGTCTGTTGAGTCTCAATGTAAGAGACAATTCCAGAGAGACACCCTTCTTGACCACCATGATTAAAGTCCTCACTCTACTCAATATCATTGTTTTATTTTCTCCATGAAGTTATCTTGTGGCTATAATTGTGTAATGGCCTCTTTGCCATCTACACCCCCTCTTCACCTCAGTGTAAGCTCCTTGGCTCAGAAGCTGTACAGTACAGCACAGTTCTTGGTACCCAGAAGTAGTTTAATAAGTACTTGGTGAGTAAACAGCTAGGTCCTATATTTGTTACTATGTATATTCTGAGTGTCCCTTCCAGTGTGTCTTACAGGAACTAGAATTTGTGGTGAACTGGTCAAAGCCTATAGAGACTCTGTGCATGGGTGAGCTCTGACACCACTGTTATCTTTCTGCTCCACCCACTAAAGCAGAGTAAGGTATGAAGCCCAGGAGACTCACTTCCTGGTGGGCACTGCCAATGATCTTATGCATTGACTCCAGGCTGCTCCCTCTGTCTCCAGTCCTCAAGCAACTGGTTAGGAGAGAGTCAGCAGACTTACATTGCTGAGCTCAGGCAGAAATGCTGTTGTTTTATAGACGTGAAAGAAGCCCCTCTGAGTTTTATCTTCATCTGCAAAATGAGAATCTCAACATCAGGAAAACAAAAATCCTCACAATTGGACCCATGAGCATGATAAATGCAGAATCAATTGAATCTGTCAGTGCAATGATTTCCTTTTGCTTAGATCCACAATCAATACCCACAAAGCAGCAGACAAGAAGTCAAGCAATGTATTAAGGTGTGCCTGACTCAAGCCATGATATTTTTCAATTGCCTCATATGCACATGAAAGCTGAACAAGGAATAAGGAAAACTGAAGAATAATTGATGCCTTTGAATTCCGGTGATGTCAAAATAATGAAGGGACTCAAGTGATATGGTGCTTAACTTGCCAGATTGCTAACCAAAACTTCACTGGATTGTAAAGAAACCTTGCAATCTAATACAGGGTCATTACGAGTCAGATGTCATGATAGTGAGTTTGGGTTTAGTTTGGTTTGCTTCTCCATTTTGCCAAAAGGAAAAGCAAATGCCTTAGAAGTAGTATGACCACACTGTTCCTCAGAATTGAGAATGGTGAGAGTTATCTCATGTACTCTGGGCATGTTATCAGGTCATTGTGCTTGGAAAAGCAAATGGTCATTGAAAAAGAGAAAGACCTTTAATGATGTGGACACAGTGATTACAACGGGGTGCACAGCAGAAATTGTGAAGATGGTGCAGGATCTGGTAAGGCTTATTCTGTAATACAGAGGATAGCTCACTAGTAGCCTGAGTTAAGGAGAGCGGCTGATGAGTGAGGCCTAACAATACATAACTGGGTTATCGTTGGTTCAAGACAATAACACAGAAAGTTAAAGCTATAATGCTTAGAACAGCCTATTACGCATGCTCCATAAGAACTTATTAATGAAAATTAATTGGTCCAAGTGCTTGATAAATATCAGCATCAGATACATCATAATTTCTGGACCACTAGGAAAGAATGAAAACTACTGTTAATTAAATTATGACTCAGTGCTTCTATACTGCCTGAAATGTAGGTACCTCCTTAAAGAACTTTCTTGTTCTTGTTGTTGTTAAATGTCATCAAGTCATAGGCAACTCATAGTGACCCTATAAACAAAAGACCTGAACATTTGTATAACTTTCTTCGTTTCTTCAAGTTCATAGGGTTTTCAGAGGCAAGCTATTTTGAAAGTGGATGCCACTCCGGCTTCCAAGCTTGTTTTAATCAGGTACCTCCACCAAACACTGTCCCCTAAGGGTGACCAATATCAAATTTGGTACATCAGGGTCACAGTGTTCAGCATAACAGCAACCACAAGTTACCTCTGTACAGCAAATCAACATATCAGTGCTATACCACCTAGAAGAACCAAAAACAACTAAAAGCAGGCCTGAGGGCCACAGGCCTGAGGTCCCTACAGCATTAAAAAATTCTGGCACACCCACAATGCTGGTGGACTGCTAGCCAGAGACCTCCAGTTCATCTGGCAAGTCTCATCTGCTGACACCCACTTGGGACGAAAAGAAAGGCATGAGAGCGTTCCATACCTGTCTCACCTCAAGATGTGAGAGGCCATTACAACTTCCACCATAAAACTGACTCATGGCACACTAGCCCTCAGCTAAGGTATACATTTCTTTTTTAATCAAAGACCACTATTTTTTTTTTTCAAAGACCACTGTTGATTATATAAAGTGATGAGGTAAATTAATCTGTTAAGGTGTTCCTAAAACTTCTTTCAGGTCAAAATTCTCCCACTCCAAATCTCAAGTCTTGGGGTCCACACCTGATAGGAAAATTCCTCCTCCTCCTCCTCCACCCCTTCCCCTTTTCCTCCTCTTCTCCTCTTCTCCTTCTTCCTTCCCTCCACCTCCTCCTCCCCTCCTCCTCTCCTCTTCTTCTTCCCCTTCTCCTTCTCCCCTCCTCCTCCTGCCTTCCTCCTCTTCCTACCCTTTCTCCTCCTCCTCCTCTTCCTCTTCCTCCCCTCCTCTCTTCCTTCTCCTCTTCCCCCTACTCCCCCTCTTCCACCTCTCCTTTCCCTCTTCCTCCTCTCCTCTCCCTCTTCCTCTTCTTCCTCTCCTCTCCCTCCTCCCGCTCTTCCTACCTCCTCTCCCCCTGTTTTCCTTCTCTTTCCCCTTCTCCCCTTCCTCCTCCTCCTCTCCCTCTTCCTCCTCCTGCTTCTCCTCTTCCCCCTCTTCCTCCTTCTCCTCTCCTTTGCTTTCTCCTTCTACTCCTCCTCCTATTCTTATTCTTCTTCCTCCTCCTCTTGCTCTTCTTCCTCCTCTTCTTTCTCTTCCCCTTCTTCCTCCTCTTCTCCTCCCCCTCCCTTCTTCTTCTGCCTTCTCCTCCCCCTCCTCCTTCTCCTTCTCTATCTTCTCCCAAAGCCACAGTCTTCTACCTTCAGGGGAAAGGTGAATGGATGAATATGACCTCCCAGGAAATGTCCTTCCTCATCCAAATCCACTCCCAGCACATTTCAGAGGCACTTTCTTAGTTTCACCAGAAGTTCCAGCTCCTTCCCTCTGTCTGAGGGTTGGTGTGAGAGAGATGCAAAGGCCTCACTGTCCAGCTAGTTCCTTGGGGGCCTCCACAACCATACACTTGACAGTGAAGAACCCACCTGTCAGAGAAATCTGGTTTTCAGAACAGATGTTCTTAAAATGGATGAAAGGGAGCTCTGGCAGCTTGTTGTTGAGTACTTGCTTGTCTGAACTGACCCACAGCTGACTCTGAGGTTTTCAGAGACTGTAAGTCACACCAGAGGAAATTGTCCATCCTTCTCCTGCTAAGCAACTAGTAAATTAGAACCACCTACCTTTGGGTTGGTAGCACAATTCCTTACCACTCTTCACAAAAGTTCACAAATCCAGCAGCCATTCTGCTGGATAAAGTTGGACAATGTTCTCCCGTGTGATTTATTTCTTCTGAAAACCCTCCGGAGGATCAGCTACGGGTGGGTTCAGACTCAGAGATACTCAACAACAAAATCAAAGAAAGGCAGTACTGTATTGTTGTTAGAACCAGGACCAAGGGAATATTTTGAAATCACACCCTGAGAGGTACTTTTGCAAAGTCCCAGAGGACAAAGCCTTTCCCTAGAGAGACCTCCAAGGTCTTCAGTACACAATCTGAGTGGTCCAGAGATCAGTCTCTTGCTGAGAGTTTGGCTTTCAATCAGCAAATTCTGTATGCTTGGACCTATTGCCATTGTCACTTTTCTGTCTTGCACACCAACCTAAGGTTTTTGCTGCCTAAGGTGTAACTTTGTAGGGGATGTTGAAGCTTCAAATTCTTCCTACCTCAGAACTTTGGTCCAACTGGGGGGCCCTGGTGGCACAGGCTGAAACAGGGACCCTCTGGAGCCTTCTGACTGGAGAAACAGAGAAAGGAGAGGGCTTAGGGGCAAGGGCTTCAGGGACTGACCATCTTTTCCTCTTCACTCTCTTGTTCATGGAACTAAAACAGAATGGAGGAATGTCCTACATGTTTCTCAGAAACATTGCTGTCAAATTAGATAAGGTCCCAACAGAAAACGCAGTGTGTGTGTTCTTCCAGTGCCCTGATCCAGTGCAGGGGTGGTCTGGAAGCCCAGCATAATGGACTCCACAACAGCTCAGTTACCCTGTCAGCAGAGGAGAGTGTATCACTTCCCCCAGAACTCTAGTCTTGGCAGTGAAGTAGACATGCGTCCAGGCTACTTTCTTTTTGGTCGGCCCTAAGGTTGGTCTCCATCTTCCTTGTCTTCTTTCACCCTTTGTGTTCCCACATGTTAACTTCTAGGAAAATTCAGAGCAGGAAAAAGAAATTAACTAATCAATCTTCATTTTTAAAAATAGAGAATGAGAAGGGAAGAACATCAGGAGAGTTTCTTATCCTGTGCAGCCCTTCAAATGGCCCAAAAGATGTGGGGCTCTCTGCTGAGCAGGCGTCAGATTACCAGATCCAAACCAGGGTGTGGCTCTCAGAGCACATTATCTGACACTGTCCATCACATCTCGGGCTCCGCTGAGGGCCTAGTGGAACTGAGCCCACACAGCTGAGGTTTCCTACCATCCTGGAACAGCATCTTGTCCCTTTCAGAGGCGGTCAGAGTTGGGATTCTGTGCCCCCTTCAGTGGCGGTAGGGACTTACCCAGGTTTCCTGTCCTGGAGGGCTCTTTCTGCAAGTCCCGAGGGACTTGTGGCACGTTGGAACCCACCCTCCCCTCTGGAAGGCACAACCGTTGCCCCGTTGCCCCGCTCTGCCTTGGCCTCAGACGGACTGCTGTGGGGGCGGCTGGCTCCAGTCTGTGCTCCCTGCTCAGGCGAAGAAAATGGCTGGGAGGGGGTGGGGAAGAATGTCTCACCATCTTTTCTCAGAACATTGGCAGAGAGGGCACGCAAGTGACAGCACTAGGGAGAGTATCTCCGCTTACTACCCAGCTTTCCAGACCTAGGATGCAGGGAGGAATGCAGTGGCAACCAGGGAGGAATCTCGGCCCCTCGCCAACTGAGAGAGGGACACAGAATGAGCACTGGGGAGCTCCCTGATGGACATGGGGAGAAGGTGAGAGAGGACAGCCCTTTACCCAGAGACCTAGCTTTCCAGAATCGGCTGCAAATTCTTGAGAATTCGATGCTTTAGCTCCTCCCGAGAGAGGATTTCTAATTTTCCTCAGGGCTTAGAGGGATGTCTCCAAACAGGGAATGCTGGAGTTGGCTCACAGAAAGCGGGGTACACAGGCTGCTACCCCTCTCCCCTAGGGCTGTCCTGATGCCTTTGCTGAAGCCCCTCTCCCATCAGTTTGATCTTATAAGCAAGGAAAACTCCACCCCTGACATTCCTGCCCACACTGGAATCACCCCCGACCAAGACCAACCGTTTAGTTTGAGGCCTAGCCTTCCCACTAACTGGCTGGTGACCCTGGTCCAGAGTCTCATTTGAGTTTCCCATCCATGTGTGGAGAGAACAGTACCCCCACAAATACCAGGTCTTTGTGCTGTGATGCTGGACTCACCAAAAACACTGTTGAACACTAGCCCTACATCCAGCCCAGAGTGGAGGGACGAGGCTTGTCTGGTGGAAATGCTGCAGAAATGCAGAGCTATCTGCCAAAGGTAGATCGGGCATTCCTTAAGTTTGTTCAAACTAAGGGCCCAGAATATATCCGGTGTGGGTCTACAAACCTCTAATGCCTCTTCAGTTGCCAAGCTGATTGACAGAGCACAGGTATTTAGCAGTCACATTTTGGAATCTTAGTTCCACTATGCTTATTTGCAGGATCTCTCTACACAAGTGAGATAAATTATTAGACCTTTACTTGCCATACTTTTGAAAAGGTGAAATTCAAATAAAATATTCTTGTGTACTCTTCGAGTCAAAACTGACTTGCCAGAGGGTTTTCAGAGGCAAAAAATTACAAAGGAGGAGATTGCCCATTTTTCTCCTAAAGAGAAAATCCTAAAGAGGATTTGAACCGTGCCTTGGCAGTGCAGCTGCCTATCACTGTGCCACCAGAGTTCCCTTAAATATGACAAGGGTAAGTCATTTGACTGACCTTGGCAGGGAGAACACACAAAAACCGGCTCCTCAGACTTCCGCGCCTGGTGGCACACTTTCTTTAATTTGCATGATGCTGCAGAGTTTCTTCAGTTTCTCAGAAACGTAGTCTGGGTTTGTAAGGCTAAATTAACTGATTTGGGGGCTGAGTTTAAGCACGTGAACACTAACTAGCCACCTTTCAGGGAGAAAGGCGTGGACAGCTGCTTCTGTGAAAATGTACAGCCTTGGAAACTGTGTTTCTCAGGTAGACAGTCCTCCAGCTGTAAGCTGCCTACATTTATGTTCTGGCTGTGTGTGGGAAGATGGAGACATTTGCAAAAGAAGCCACCAGCATGGCGTGAGAGAACAAATGTTTCTCACATTCTCACTGCTCAAATCTTCCTGACTCCTGAGGGGATCTGTTTCAGAATCTTGCTTGGTCATTTTCAGTGACTGGTAAAATGGTCATCTCTCCCCCAGAAACTCACAAGCCAGCTCTGAACTCAGCTTGGAATGGAGAAAAGAGACTGAATCTCTCAAAGGAGTGAGGACCTGCTCTGCTTCTTACCGTTCTCACTCTGAGTCCTCGGCCAACCCGGCTGGGGAGGGGCGGGGGTGGCGGGGTGGCGGGAGTGTAGCTAAAGCTTAAAGGCTGCAGGGAAGGAAAGAAGGGACAAGGCTGGAAAGAAGGGCCGCCGCGAGATGCTTTCGCTGCGGCTGCCCTCGACCGACCGAGTGTCCCGCGGCGCCTTACATTAACCTTGGAAAATAAGGACTGGGGCCGGCGCCCGGCTGCACGGACTGACTGGGTGCCGAATTGCCACTCTAGTGGTGCCTCTACGGGAACCGCGAGTCCTCCTTTTCCCGTCCGCATCACGAAGGGCTGGCAGAAACTAGGATAGTCGGTTCTCCAAGATCCAGGAGGCCAGCCCAGTTTTCTGCGCTCCGGGCAGAAAACTTCAAGAAGCAGCCTTGCTGTGGGCCAGGCCACAGCCTGCGCCTCTTTCTGCTGCCCCTGTGCACGCTGGCGAGCTGCGCTGCAGGCTGGGAAGAGGAATCACCCCTGTCCACGAGAGAAATAAAACGATGGCAAAGCAGCAGCAGCTGGACGCTGGCCAGCCGCGCCCAAGGAGTTGGTCGTCAGGGTGCTTACCGCCAGCAACTCGCTCACTCCGTCGCTCTTTCTCCCTCCTCCCCGCACCAATCTAGAAGCTGCAGTGCCAATCCCTGTTGTGCCATAAAATATTTTATTGGGGGGAAAAGTCACCGTCTTCAAAAGAAAGGAGTAGGGGGCACCAGCGACGTCTAAGACTCGAGATGGAGTTTCTGAGTTGTCTTGGGCCATAGTGACCACCGCCCGGCTACACCCGGAAAGGCGTGAAAAAGTAGGTGTGTGATGAGCCCTTTCTGGTGTCACCAGGGTCAGCTGAGCGGGGCGAGGTGCGGGCGAGGTGGGGGGCGTGAGTGTGCTTAGAGGCCGGGAGCATTCCAAGTGGCAAACGAGGAAAACAGCTTCCACCACCTTGGAGCCGGCTCATGGGCCAGGGGCGCGCTGGGGCCTGGGTTTGACTTCATGGTCTTGTTTGCTTCATTTGCCTCCTAACTGTCCGCAATGAAGGTCAAACATTTAGAAACAAGCGACATGGATGTGGACTTGCGGGCCCGGCTGGCGGCCTTTATAAAGCAAGGGCCGCTCGGGGACCCGGACTCCGCGTGGACGCTCAGTGATCGCAGCTCCGGTCCCTGGGCTCTCCAGGCGCCTCTGCCGGCTTCTCCAGCTCCTTAAAGCGCTCCTGCTCCGTGAGCTGCTCGCTCGTGGGGATGGAGTTCTTCTTGGGCCGCCCCTTGGGCTTGGTGGGAGACTCGAGACCACCGCCCTGGAGCACCTGCCGGGGGAGAGCACCGTCCGTGGTGAGCTCGGGCACCACCTTCCCCTGCCCCGGGAAGGGCAAAGGACCGTGAAAGGTCATCCGGGCCGTGCTCAGCCTTGGGGGTGGGAAAATAGGGGAGGGCTGGGACCTTGGTTTTCGGAGTGTCCCCGGGAGAGACTTTTAGAGACCCGCTTCGAGGTCCGGGCTTCCAGGAAGCTGGGAGTGCAACGCGCCAGGAAGAGATGTACGTTCTTTGCCCGCACCAGGAGAGTAAAATAGGGGCAACAAGGGCTCCAAACACTGAAGGAATTGGGGTTGGGCAGGAGACCCCATACCGTTGGGAGAAGAGGAAGAGAGCAGGTTGGTGGGACCCGGGGCTGAGGGAGCGCACTCACTATTTTCTTCCACTTCATCCTTCGATTCTGATACCACGTCTTCACTTGCAACTGGCTCAGGCCCAGAGACTCGGCCAGATCTATTCTGAGAACCAGCAGGGTACACCCTCAGCGGGACCAGTGGTACCCCTTCCCACTATCTTCTACCCCAGCTTGGTTTTGTCCTACCTGTCTGGTGTGGAAAGGTACTTCTGTTTCTCAAAGCGCTTCTCCAGGCCCATCAGCTGCAATTCAGTGAACACTGTTCGGCTTCGGCGTCCCTTCTTGGCCTTGGTAACTGGCTCTCCTGGGCCTGGCGCCTCCAGCTTCCCTCGCAGCTGCAGCTCCAGCGGCAGGTGTGGTGTGCCCGAGGCAACCTGCAGCCCAGGGCCAGCGGCAAGCAGTGCAGACCCTAGCCCAGAACAGCTGAGCGGCGCCAAAGGAAACTTGAACACAGCAGCTTGTTCAGCCTTTAACACTGCTGCAGTGGGTAGAAAACAAGAGATTAAGTGGAGTGAGAGATATGCTTGGGTGGGCTGTGTTTCCAGTGCAATGTGAAAGGCCACCCCATACTATTCTCCATAAAGGTAGCGTGGCCAGAGTTAACAAGCATAAAACCTTCACTTTGCCACAAATTTGCACCATCCACTGGAGGCCATCCTCCTCGGAGTTTAGAAAGGAGAATCTCTCCCAACCCGTGCTTTGCCCTACATTCTGCTGCCCCTGATATATAGGGGTTATGGGTTAATAATTTTGCAACTCCGAGAAGAGACAAGTGTGTCTGTGTGGAAAACAGAAACCAAGAAGTAAATGAGAAGAAGGGATGTTTGCTCCAAATAATTAGCATTTCTGCTGGAGGTGGGTGTTCAAAGGGAATTAAGGAGTATACATATCTGGTATTCTGTATGTACGTAGCAGCTACTGCAAAGGCCAGTCTGGCAGTGGGCATGGGATGGAAGCTTCCCATGAATTTTAAAGCACTCCATGAACTGAGAAATTGTTCTTGATTTCTCTGTGTGCAGACTTCTTCTGTTAAGATCTTTCCTTTTTTTTTTTTTTTTTTACTTGTGTGTATATGTGTATCCCGCTTCCAAGGAATAATTTACCCACCGAGAGGTCTAAGGCTGAGTCAGAACTGAACTCAGAAGAAACCACTGGCCTTATTGTGCTGCTTGGGCCGAGCGCTGCCTAAGAAAGTCCCAGGGACTATTGTAGAGGCCACAGCATAGGAGGCTTCCCCCAGCAGGCATCTCACCCAAGGTCAGCCCCTAGCCCCATCCGAGTAGGCAAAATAGGCCTCAGAACAGGGAATGTGGCCTGGGGCACCGAATGTGATAAGAAAGAACAGAAGTGAAAGGAGGGCTTAGTGGGGAAAGTGGAAGAGTAGAAGGGCCAAAGAGGGAGGAGGAATGAGACAGGAGACCAACGGGAATGGGAGTGACAGAAAGAGAGACAAGGAAAGACAACGTAGTGTGAGTGGCACTGGCAGAACAGGACAAAGCCGTCAGACGAGCAAGGAAAAGAGAGAGCAAGAGCAGAAGTCAGAGGCCTAGCTAACCCACTTGAAAGCAGGAGGGTCAGGCTGTCTAAGACTCACACTCCAAGACTCTGGCTCTCCAACAAGCCTCAGGCAGGATATCTCCTAGGCCTCTTTTGTTTCTCTAACCCGTGAATGCCGAATCTGGCTCTGCAGGACTGGGAGGGAGCAGGCTGGAATCTGAGTCTCCCTCCATTCGGAGACCCCCGTCTCCACCCAGGGAGCCCAACTTCTTCGGTCAGTCGCGGCCACTTCTTGCCCACTCTTCTGGTCAAAGGCCCAGGCACTGGCAACCAGAGATCTCTTTGACCAGGTAGCTGTCGAGAGCCAGAATCCCAAGCTTGGGGGCCCGGGCGTTCTCGAGGGAGTTGTGCCTTGCACGCCCATGGGGAAGGCAGGCTGGAGCCCTGGGCTACTTCCGAGTGAGGCTTCAGTGGGATCGGTGCGAAGGTATTGCGCTGCTCACACCATCCCCAGCTGGACCTGGCCCAGCCCTCGGGCCAGAGGCCTGATTTTCTTTTGATCGGGAGTCTGGCCGCTCCACTAAGAGGCCGGTGCGAGCTCAGAGGGCCTCTGGGGACCTCCAGCACATAGCTGGTCCCACTGGCGGCGAAGCAGGGGCGGTGAGCCGCCCCCGGCGCGCCCTCCGCCTCGTCCCGCCCGCGACCTCCGGCCCCGGCCGGGGGCGCGCACGTACCCAGGTGGCTGTGGAAGGGCTGTGCCGCTAGCAGCGCCTGCACGCCAAACTTGAGCAGCTCGCCCGCGGCCACGGCAGCAGCGGCGGCTGGCGCAGCGCCCTTGGGCCCCGGTGGCTCGGTGAGAATCTCCTCGATCATGAAGCTGCGGTATCTGTGCGGCCGATGGTCCGCGCAGCCCTCGAGCGGGCCGTAGAGCGCGGCGCTTGGCTCTCCCGACCGCTGCATGTCGACGCCCACGGGCAGCAAGGACGGCGGGGCAGCGCGGGGCTCTAGGCCGGCCGCCTGGGCGCCGCTGCAGGCGGGTGCCGGCTCATGCCCCCTCCCCCGCCGGCCAGGAGCAGCGCTGGTCGTGGGCGGGGGCGCGAGCGAGCTGTGGCGGTCGGACCCCTGGACTGCGCCCCCGCCCCGCGCCTCCGCTCCTCTTTGCCAGCCGCCAGCGTCACCGCCCCGCCCCGCGCGGCCCGGACCCCGGACCCCCACCCCGCCCCGCCCCGCCCGGAGCCGCTGCTGGCCGGGATGTCGGAGCCGGGGTGGGAGGAATGGAGGCTGGCAGAGCCCGAGAGGGGCGGCGTGACTCTCCCCGGAAGGAGGGATGGAAAGCTCTCAGAGAGGCCACGCAGATAGACGGGCATCTGAAAAGAGGCTTTGAGGGACGAAAGGGCCAGAACTAGAAGAGTGAATGGGCCAGAGGGAGACAAGGCAAGGATTCCGAAGATGCCCAAGGACAACGGAACAGACACAGAGAGAAGGGAGTGCGGGAGAGACAGTGGACAGCGACAGGCTGGAGGCAACTGGAGAAGCATGGCCTCAGAGGCGGCAAAGGAGCCAGAAATAGAAAAGAAGGCAGGGACAGGAAAAAGGATGGAAGAGTAAGAATGAAATGGCACAGTCCGAAGCTGTGTAGCCCCAGAGCGTCGGAGAGGAGGCCCCTCGGGTACCGGAAGGAAGCGGCCAAGGGGGTTACAGGCACCAGTACACCTCACGTCACTCTATCATTCCTAGTCTTAGATCTCCTCTAGTCCAGAGAAGAAAATGCTCTCTAATCTCTTATTTGCTTAAATTGTCAAGAATGCAAGGATATATTATCTCGAGTGAAAACTCAGGATATTGATATTCCTCTATTTAGAAGAAGAAACTGGTGCCCAAAGAAAGCAAGACTGAAGAGTATTGCCAAACTTTCTTCAGCATCTGAGAAAGTGGGTACTAGGGCGGGGGGGGTGGGGCGGGGGGGTCATGGAGTGTGCTGAGAATCTGACCTCTGAACTTCACTGTGACCTGTTTCAGTCTCTGGGCTTCAAAGTCCTCAAGATAATTGAAGGAAGCACCGGAAGGCAGGACATCAGGTACCTGATGATCTGAAGTGTAGGCGTTTTGGGTTTTTTCTGGGCACGGAAAGCTGATGTAGATGAATAGCCAAATGGGACTGAAGGGAGGGTGCTTGCCCTGCAGGCCTTCCTCCAACTACTAGTCCCTGGCATCTAACTAACTGGGGTCTAGGTCCCCTCTGCTTCCCTCTGTGAACTCTGCAGGGGTCGGGGAGGGGGGCTTCAGTCTTCTGAGGAATAAAGTTTGCCAAACTCATTGCCCTTGGAAGATGTGACACATAATCTGTTCGGAGTTGTGCTGCTAAACCAAAGTCGGAACCTATTCAGAGGGAGAAACATGGACAATCTCCATCCATATTATTTACAGCTTCCAAAAACCTGCTGGAGGATAAGCTATAAGTTGGTTCTACTGTCTTGACCCTCCCAAGCTCATGGAGTTTCTAAAGCTCCTATGGCACTGAGAACTTGATGCTGGCCCCAGGTGGCTGGAACCTGCCACAGAACCTATAGGACTAAGACTTTATGGTGATGTTGAGTACCGACCATTGTTGCTGTTGTGTACCTTGTTTGTGGTGCTGTTGTGAGAGTTGGAACCAACTCATAGCTGATCCTCCAGTGGGTTTTCATGGCATGAGAAAAGATTGCCCAATCCCAGTGGTTGTAAACTGTGTTGTGTGCCTTTGGCTATGGTTCTGCTCCATTCAGAAACTGAGTTTTATCAGGATTGAAGGGTCAAATGGGTCTGAGAGGAGGTAGTGCAGAGCCCACTAACATGCTCTTATTCCTGCCGTAAGCAGGTCCTTAGAGACTAGGATGGGGTGGGGCTATGTCCGTTCCTGCTGGCCCAGCAGTCACCCCAAACTCCCACCAAGCAAGTAGAGAAATAGTATCGCCTGGAGGCCTGGGCTTACCTGGGGCCCCTCCCCATTCTTAGGCTCAGAATGGCCTCTGCCTGGAAGGATTCTTGGCATCACCTAGTGCATTTGATAGGAAACTAAGACCTAGCAAGAAGAGACAAGCTAAGTTAGGTTGTATACCTTATTTTTTTAATCCCTGCCTACATTTGTGAGGCCTTTCTTACCTCTGCTTTCATCATCACCCCAGTCAGGGTCCATCAGCCGTTTATGCATCCCTGCTCACGCCCTGCCTGACAGCCTGTAGGGCCTGAGGAGCCACAGCTTCTACATCCACCACCCTTTACCCACTTTACTTTCAGGGTTAATGATCGACAAGGCTTGTGGGGACAGGAGTTCGTCAGGTGGCAGAGCGAGTCTCTCCCAGACCCTTGGACACTAGCCAGAACTGTTTCCCGGGTTTACTTGCCCAAGCCGGCGAGAGGGGACATTGGAGCAGGGTCTGGAGGGCCTTGAGAAAGGCTCTGCGTGGCGGGAGAGCATTCCAAGAGTGGCTGAAGACTCTTGAGAGACAGGCCCCGCCCCACCCCGCCCTCAAGACCGCCCCCTCGGCTAGCTGGCCTCTGCCCCGTCCCCACCCTGCTGGTCCGGACCGGGTCTCTTAGCCGCCCAGCTCCAAGAGAGAAACCCGGTCCAGGCGAAACACGCAAACAGCTCGGGGGGGGGGGGGCGGGGGGGGGGTTCTCTTGGGAACTGTTGCCTTGGAGACCAGAAAGGTGCTTACAGTGAAGTGGGTCTTCCTTGCCATCCTGGGCACTGAGGTCCAGAAAAAAGAAGCCCCTGGCGGCGAGGAGCCATGGCGGAGCCCCAGGTCAGAACCCAAGTTCCCAGGACCTCTGGCCCTCCTGAGTCCCCCCTTCACCCCAGGGGTGCAGCTGCTGGGCCAGACGCCTGGGACTGGGCCCCGGCCTTCTCAGTCGCCGCTTCGAAAATTCCGGAAACCATTCACTGTAGCCGGATGGAAAAGGTGACATCAGCGCCTGAGGCCCAGCAGCCGTCCCCCTCCACCGCCCCCCGCCCTGGTGTGTGGGGTTTCTTGGAGCCGCCCGGAAGCCGGGATGCGGGGGGGGGGGGCGCAGTGCGCGGATCCAACCCCTTTCCCACCCGGGCGCTCTCCCTGACCATGCTTGGTGGAGAAGATGACTATGTAGAGGGGTAAGGCTGCAAGGTGACTAAAGGGGTTCTTGCCACTAAAGAGTCGAAGTCCCTAGTTTGAGTCAGGACTATGCAGAGTCCAGACCTTGCGTACTCTGACCAGCACCCCAAACCTCCCTTTGCTGAGCGCCTCCTTGAAGGAGAGGAATTTTGCAGCTGCTACCTGCAAAGTGATCTCGGAGATACTGCACAGATGAGAGTTGGTCCGCGGCTAGCCAGACCGCGCTCAAACTTGGCGGCCCGCGACAATTCTCGGCCCTTTCGGCAATTCAAGTTGACCTCGGGCTTGGTCCCCCTCTCCCCAAATCTCTTTGTGCGGTTGCGCATGATTTGTAAAAGTGGCTCCTGGGCGTTTATTGCCAGAGGTAGAATGGGACTTGGGGCTAGGATGAAAGGTGAGGTTTTCCAGAGTGTCAGTGAGAATACCTGGAACACAGCTACAGAAAGAGCGCCCCAAGGGGTGCAGCTCTGCCCAGTCACTCTAGCCCTCCCGCTTGCCCTTCCGGAAGGACCTTGCCGCCGTCAGGGTGGGGCCACACGGTCTCCTCGGGACTGGCTACAAGCTGGCTATGTCCTCCAGCGCTCACACCAACCCTGTCCTTCCCTTCCTCCAAGCCGCCTGTGCTGCTTGCTCCCCGCGCCCACCCTCCAGCCCTGGGGCCAACCAGCCACTGCTAAGTGGACTTGGCTGCAAAGCCTTGTGCGTTGACCGGTTTTGGGTCCGATAATTGTTGTTATGTGCCGTAGAGTCTCCTGAGACTCAAAACGACCTTATGTACCTTATGTACCCAGTCTTAAAACAGCAAATTGTCCCGCCCCCAAAGTGACAGCTCCCTAAGTGACAGGCCACACACACACCCCTCCCCCTGCGTGCAGGGAACAAAGTCCCTTTCTTACTGACATGATTCTCTTTGCGGCTCATTTGTTAAGGAAAACTTCCAAATCTTCTTCCTCAGCCTCTAGAAACGGGAGTCTAGCTTGGGCGGTGTTGTTTCGTTCAGTCTCTGAAAAGTCCGGTTAACAGCCAGGTGGATTGTTGCCAGCCAGTGTACACTTTCGTTCTGAAGGACTTCACCCTCCTGTAAACTCCTGAGTTTCTGGTGTTTGGATGGCACTCCTGTAGATACATCTCTCGGTCTCTTTCCTCCACATTCTTCATCTTCAAGTTATCTGGAAATTGGAACTGGCTCCTTTGTTCTGTGTAGGTTGCTCCTTCCATCCCAAACCCAAACTTTATCTTGAGAAGTTTTATCTGGGCGTTTAATTAAGTTTAAATGGATAGATGATAGATAGATAGATAGATAGATAGATAGATAGATAGATAGATAGATAGATAGATAGATGCTCTGGAACTCGGTGAGGTCTGAGTTTTTGTCCCACTTGGGCATCCACAAGAAAAAGACTGATCATATAATTAAAAAATGGGCAAAGGCATGGAAAGAATTTTCACAGAGGAAGATATTTAGATGGCCAACAGACACATGAAGTAATGCTCAAAATCAGTAAGAGAAATGCAAACCAAAATCACCATGAGATACCATCTCACTCCAGTAACAGTGGCAACGTTTAACAGGACAGCAATTAATAAATGTTGGAAACGATGTGGTACGATAGGAAATCTTACACACTGTTGGTGGGGTTGCAAAATAATACAGCCACTCTGGAAGGCAGTTTGGTGCTTCCTCAAAAAGCTGAACATAGAAATTCCATATGACCCAGCTATTGCACTGCTTAGAATATAAAGAGAGAATGAGAACTGAGGCACAAAAGGAGACTTGTACACTAGTGTTCATAGCAGCGTTATTCACCATCGCGAGAACATGGAAACAGCCCAATTGTACAATGACAAACAGATTGAGAACTTATATTCATATGATGGAATATTACTCAGTACACAGGAGTAATGATTTTGTAAATTACTACCTACCTTGGGAAGGACTGGAGAGCTTTATGTTAAGTGAACTAACTCAGTCCCATAGGGACAAATACTTTACAAGACCATTATTGTGGAAGTAGTGTGAGGATCCAAAGGGGTGTAGAGTGGAACAGAGGGATGAAGATGTGAGGGGAGCATTAATCATAGGTTCGAACAATTTGTTGGGGGTGGGAAGAGAGTGAAGGAAATGAGAAAGATCTGATGTGAAAAACAATGTATTCAAACTTTGTAAATAAACCAGTATAAAATAAAAATTAAAAAAAAAACCACCATTCTTAGTTCACAGGCTCTGGAAAAACATGTAGTGTGCAAATACCTGATACAGATTTAGTACTTAAGAGTGCAGTATTATTATTATTAATTATTATTAGACATGAAATTTTGTTTTCATGAATGCTCCTGTTAGTTTTTAAGCCACAGAAACATTTCTTACCCTATGAACACTCTATAATTTCCTATTTTCAGCTACTAATATTATATTCATTAACTAATGTCATTATAATGTTTCTCCAGCTGCCCTTTGAAACCTATTCAGCTCTTTCCTCAGCATCTCTTCCCCTCGTTTTGCCTTCTTTGCATTCCAATGTGAATTTCAATATCTCTTCTGACAATCATCTTGGTCTTTTCTGTCTTCCCTGTCTTTTTAATAATCTTTTGCTTTCCTCATGTTCTGATCTTTAGTCATTAAAGTTCATTGTGTTGATTTAAAACAGTTTTTAAATTGCCAAGACACACACAAGGCCATATTTTAGTTCTCATGGACTTTTATTCAACTTCTATTTGAATTTGTGTATGAGTAGTTGATATTCCATTCCACAGTGAGCACCTGGCCTGGTTTTAATTGCTGATATTGAATTTCTCCAATGTCTCTTTCAACAGGTGTAGTCAGTCTGATTCCTTTGTCAACAGGTGTAGTCAGTCTGATTCCATCAGGTTTGTGCAGTGGCAGTATCATAGTCAGTGAGATTTATCTTCTGCAGTCCATCAGGTAAAGTCCAAGTGTATAGTCACTGTTTATGGGATTTTTTAAAGTATTTGCAATGAATAAATAATTAAGTATACAAAATTCTGTCATATTATCTTAAGCCACCTTTTCCAACATATTTTCCAACAACTAGTCTTCTTTATTTATTGCATCCCAGCCACCAATTAGCACTAATGCATCTTGATAGCATTTTTTTTATCAATTCCAGATTGTAAAAATTGGTAGAAATCTTCAGTTTCTTCATCTTTGGTTTTTGTGGTGGTTGTTGTTGAAGATGATAATGATCACTGAGTCAAGCATGACTCACAGCAACTCTATGAACAAAAGGCCTGAGCCTTTCTATAACGATCATCATTTCTCAAAGTTCATAGAGTTTCCAAAGGCATGTTCTTTAGGAAGTAAATCCCACTCCTGCTTCGTGGTTAGTGCATATATTTTAATAGTTATAGTAACAGGACTTCTTTCTTTAATATACCAGAACGATGTTTACTTGTGCTTTGTTGATCATGAAAAAGTATTTAACACTGAGAATAATTGGAATCCCAGAACACTTATTTAAGCTACCACAAAAGCTATACATAGATCAAGAAGCAGTTGTCTGAACAGAACAAGGAAACGCGGGGTTTAAAACTGGGAAAAGTGTGTGTCAAGGTTATATCATTTCTCTATACTTATTCAATATGTATGCTGAAAATCTGGATTGTATGAAGAATGTGGCATCAGGATCGAAGACTCATCAACAACCTGTATTACTGCATAACCTTGCTTACTGGAAGTGAAGAAGACTTGAAATACTTGATACAGAAAATCAAAGACTACGGCCTTCAATATGAATTACATCTCCATGTCAAGAAAAAAAAAATCCTCACCACTGGTCCAATAGGCAAAATCATTATAAATGAAGAAAAAATTGAGGTTGTCAACAATTTCATTTTATTGTTGATCCACAAGAAACACCTTTCGAAGCAGCAGTCAAGAAATCAATAGACATGTTGCATTAGAGAAACCTGCTGTCAAGGATCTCTCCAAGTGGCTCAATGTTCACAGCAAGAATGTCTGTTTAAAGACAAAGATCAGTTTAAAGCCCTGACCCAAGCCTTGGTAGGTTTATTTGCTTCCTATATATCTAAAAGTCAGGACAGTGAATAAGAATGGCAGAAGAATCAATACCTTTTAATTGTGGTGTTGGAGAAGAGTACTAAATATTCCCTGACTGTTAAAAGAACAAATAAATCATTCTTGAAGAAATTGTGCTCCTTAGAGGCAAGGATAGTGAAACTTCATCTTACTCTGGGCATATTTTCAGGAGCAACCAGTCCTTAGAGAGAGACATCATGCAGGAATAGCTAGAAGGTCAACAAAAGAAAAGACCCTCAACAAGATGAATTGATTCAGTGATTACCAAAGTAGTCTTGAGCATGACAGAGATCATGAGGATGGTGATTTGTTTATAAGGTTATTATGAGTCATAGCTGACTCTAAGTCACCTAACAACAGCATAGTAAAATTATGTTCAGTTTTTAGGCTGAGCACTTTACAATCATTATCTCGTTTATTCTTCACAACATTTGGAGTAACTATTATTTACCCTTATATCCTCATGCACTTACTGCAGAGGGTCAAGGACTGCAGCCTTCAATATGGACTGAGGCTCAATGTTAAGAAGACAAAAATTCTCACCACTGGACCAATCGGTAGCATCAGGATGGATGGAGAAGAGACTGAGATTGTTCACAGCTTCAGTTCGGCTCCACGGTCAACACTCTTGGCACCAGTAGCCAGGAAATCAAAAAACGTATTGCGATGGGAAAGTCTGCTGTTAGGGACCTCTCCAAAATATTCAAGAGCAACAGTGTTTCTCTGGAGACTAAGGTCCACCTGATACAGGCCATGGTTTTTGCAATCACTTGTTATGCATCAGAGAGTTGGACAATGACTAGGGAGGATAGAAGGAGAATTGACGCCTTTGAGCTGTGGTGCTGGAGAAGAGTATTGAATGTACCATGGACTGCCAAGAAAACAAACAGATTCATCGTAGAGAGGATTAAACGAGGCTGCTCCTTGGAGGCAAGGATTCTGGGGCTTCGTCTGACATACTTCGGACATGTTGTAAGGAGAGACAGGTCTTTAGAGAGGGACATCATGCTGGGTAGAGTGGAGGGACAGCGCAGGAGGGGAAGACCCTCTATAAGGTGGATTGATTCAGTGACTGGGGTACTCGGGATGGGTGTGTCAGAGGCAATGAGATTGGCACAGGATAGAGCACGGTTTTGGGCTGTTGTACATAGGGTCGCTACGAGTCGCAAACGACTCAACAGCACATAACAACAACAACAACAATCTTCCAGGCAGAACCAAAAGGGAAATAAATTCATCAAGCCCAACACACTGCCGTTAAGTCAGTTTGTGTCCCCTCAAATCATGACATTCCTTCATCAGATTTTTAAGACTAGAAATCCTTATGGGAGCAGGCTTTCTATATTTGTCCTTTGGAACACCTGAACTTTTAGATTTGAACAAGTAAGTTTTTAGTTAACTAAAAAGAGAGATAGCTCCTATACTCATAATGATAGGGCATTTGCTCTATATAGGATATTGTTGTTGTTGTTATAATGGCCTCGAGTCACTTGTAATTCACAGTGACCCTGTGTACAACAGTTCTAAAGTCTGCTCTACTCTATGCCAACTTTATTGCCTCTGGCACACCTATGCCCGTTACTCCACTCACTGAGTCAATCCCATCAAGGGTTTTCCTCTCTTGCGCTATCCCTCTACCCTCCCAAGAATAATGTTGTTCTCCAAGGGCTGGTCCCTCCTTGCTACATGTCAAAAGTATGTTAGACAGAGCTTCAAAATCCTTGCCTTCAAGGAGCAACCTGGTTTAGCCCTCTCTGTGATGAACCTGTTTGTTCTCCCAGCAGTCCATGATGTATTCAATACTGTTCTCTAGCACCACAACTCAAAGGCATCAGTTCTCCTGTCATCCCTAGTCATTGTCTGATGCATAGTAAATAATTGCAAAGAACATGACCTCTATTAGGCACACCTTAGTCTCCAGACTGACATTGTTGCTCGTTAGTACTCTGGAGAGGTTCCTGACAGCAGACTTTCACACTGCAATTCATCTTTTGATTTCCTGGCTGCTGGTACCAAGAGTGTTGATTGTGGAGCCAAGCAAACTGAAGCTGTTAACAGTCTCAATCTCTTCACCCTGTATCAGGATGCTGCCAATCAACCCAGTGTTGAGAATCTTTGTTTTCTTGATGTTGAGCTTCAATCCATATTGAAGACTGCAGTGCTTGGCCTTCTGCAGCAAATGACTCAGGTCCTCCTCAGTTTCAGCAAGCAAGGCGTCATTTGCGTAACACATGTTGTTGAGTCTTCCTCCAATCCTGATGCCACTTATCTCCTCATAGAGCCCAGCCTCCCAGATGATCTGTTCCACATATAGATTGAAAAGGTATGTAGATAGGACACAACTCCAGTCTACACCCTTTCTCATTTGTGTGTGTGTTTATTATTTTCTACTAGTTTATGCACAAAATGCGAACACATTGCTTTCAAGAACAAATTATTTCAATTTCCCTTACACCCCCATCATCAAATTGTACAACCCCATGATTACTCCCTCCCTCTCCCTGCACATCCACATCCCTCTGCTACCAACCTCTGCCACCCCTCTTGGATCCTTATACTCATTCCACAATAATGGTTTTATACAATATTTATCCTTGTGGGACTGAGTTAGTTCACTTAGTATAGTGCTCTCCAGTTCCTTCCAAGTTAGGTAATAATTTACAAAATCATTGCTCCTGCGTACTGCATAGTATTCCATTGTGTGAATGTCCCATAATGTCTCAATCCCTTCGTTTGTGGTTGGACATTTTGGGCTGTTTCCATATTCTTGTGATGGTGAATAATGCTTCTGTAAACATTGGTGTACAAATCTCAGTTTGTGCCTCAGTTCTCGTTTTCTCGGGGTATATTCCAAGTAGTGAAATAGATTGGTCATATGGAATTTCTATGTTCAGCTTTTGTGTTTCCTTAATCTGTTCTGAGGATTGCTTCCTAGTCCAAGGATAGGTTTTGCATAAGCATAATCAAGTGTTTTGGGTTTCCCATTCTTCTCAGAGTTAGCCAGTTTGTGATCCATATATCCAAACGCCTTTGCCAAACACAGACATTCCTATGGTACTCTCTGCTTTCAGCCCAGATCCATCTAACATTAGCTATTATATCTCTTATACCAAGGCTTCTTCTGGTTGTTTTTCTTTACATTTTTTTATTTTAATAAACATTACAGAGATTTTTTATTTCCATTCATTAATTGTTGCACTTTTCTCCCTGCCCACCCTTCAACCCACCCTCCAGTTCGCTCCTCTCCTTGAAAAGTAAAAGAAAAATTTCTTCATTGGTGTACAATCCTCACACCTCCCCCCATCCCCACCCCGGGTACACTCCACTATGCAACCTTCATTCTGGACTCTTGTCATAATCATAATACCCAATCATATATCGCTTTTAAACTGTTCTGTCCCTCATCTGTTTCAATGCAGTATACATCATTTATCCAATTTTTCTCAGTCTCTTCCCAACCCTGTTGTTATTCCCATCCTACAACAGCGGTGCTACACAGAACCTGTCCTTTTGTAACTGAGCTATTTCACTCAGAATAATGTCCTCCAGGGTCACCCATTTTGAATAATATTGCATGAGTTCCTTGTTTTTCAATGCACCATAGTATTCTATTGTGTGAATATACCACAGCTTCTCTATCCATTTGTTTGTTGATGGGCACTTAGGTTGTTTCCAACTCCTTGCTATTGTGAACAAAGCCGCAATAAACATGGGTGTGCATATATCTGCTTTGGTGGCAGTTCTGGCTTCTTTAGGGTATATTCCTAGTAGAGGAATTGCTGGGTCAAGTGGTATTTCTATTTGCAACTTTTTGAGAAAGTGCCATACAGCCTTCCATAGCTGTTGCACCATTTTACACTCCCACCAACAGTTTCTCTGCAACCTTGCCAACATTTGTTGTTTGCTGCTCTGTTAAATTTTGCTATTCATTCTTACCATGGCCTCTTCTAAACCCAGCCTGCACATCTGGTAGTTTTCTGCTGATGTGCTGTTTCAGATGTTTTCAGATAATTTTAAGCAGAATCTTCTTTGCAAGAGATACAAATGATATTGTTTAATTATTTTCACACTCTGCCAGGTTCTTTGGAAGGGGTTCTTTGGAAGGGGAACAAATATGGATCTCTTCCAGTCAGTTGGCCAGGCAGTTGCCCTCCAGATACCTTGGCACTACTTGATGAGCACATCCAGGGCAGCGTCTGTTTGTTGAAATATGTCAATTGGTATGCCTTCAATTCCTGGGGCCATGCTTTTTGCCAGTTCCTTCAGAACAACTTGAACTTCTTCCTTCGTCACAACATGCTCTTGCTCATACATTGTTTCTTGAAATTCTTCTGTGCCAGCCAGTTTCTTTTGGTACAGTGACTTGTATACTCCTTCTATCTTCTTTTAAGCTCCCTGGATCATTTACTATCATGCCAAAAGCTGCCTTAAGTATTACAACTCGAGGCTTGAATTTGTTCTTCATTTCCTCCAGCTTAAGAAATGCCAAGTAAGTTCGGCATTTTTAATTTTCTGACTCCAGGTCTTTGCACATTTCATTCTAATACTTTGCTTTGTCTTCCTGAATTGTTCTTTGAAATCTTCTGTTCAGCTCCTTACCTTCTTGATTTCTTCCCCTTACTTTGGCTTCTCAGTGTTATAGTGCAATATTCAGAATCTATTCTGACATCAGTCCTGGTCTTTTCTTCCTTTTCTGTCTTTGTAATGACCTTTTACATTCTTCATGAAAGATATTCTTGTTCTTTCCCCCACAGCTCACCTGGTCTTTGTTCATTGTGTTCAAGTCCTGAAACCTGTTCCTGAGGTGGTTTCAAAATTCAGGTGGGATAGACTCAAGGTCAAATTTTGGTTCCTGCGGATTTGATTTGTTTCTTCAGCTTCAGCTTGAACTTGCATATGAATAGTTGATGGTCTGTTCCCCAATCAGTGCCTGGTCTAGTTTTCACAGCTGATATTGAGCTTTGACAGTGATTCTTTCCACAGATGTAATCGTTCTGATTCCTATACATATCATCAGGTGAAATTCATGTGTGTGTATAATCTGCATTTATGTTTCTTATAAAAAGTATTTGCAATGAATACATCATTGATTGTACAGAAGTCTATCATTCTATCTCAAGCCTTATTTCCATTACAAAGTCCATGTCTCCCAACTACTGATCCTTCTTCCTTGTTCCCAACTTTTACATTCCAATTACCCACTATTATTAATGCATCTTGATTGCATACCTGATTAATCTCTAAGTGTAAAAGTTGGTAGAAATCTTATATGTCTTTCTTTTGCTCTAATTGTTGGTGCATATATTTGAATGAGTGATATTCACTGGACTTCCTTATATATGTGTATGGATATTATCCTCTCACAATATTGTATTGCAATGTGGATCTAGAAATTACTTTTTTAACGATGAATGCCATCCAATATTTTCTCATCCTTTCATCTCTGGCATAGTAGAAGATCACAAGATCATTTTATTCAAAATGTCCCATGCTAATCCATTTCATTTCACCCATATCTTGTTGTTGTTGTTGTTATGTGCCATCGAGTCACTTGCAACTCATAGCGATCCTATGTACAACAGCCCTAAACTCTGCTCCTCCTGTGTCAATTGCACTGTCTCTGACACTCCCATCCTGATTATCCCAGTTACTGAATCAATCCACCTCATAGAAGGCCTTCCTCTCCTGCGCTGTCCCTCCACCCTACCAAGCATGATGTCCTTCTTCAAGGATCGGTCCCTCCTTATAACATGTCCAAAATATGTTAAATGGAGCCTCAAAATCCTTGCCTCCAAGGAGCTGCCCACTTTGACCCTTTCCAGGATGAATCTGTTTGTTTTCCTAGCAGTCCATGGTACCCTCAGTACTCTTCTCCAGCACCACAGCTCAGAGGCAACAATTCTCCTTCTATCCTCTTTAGTCACTGTCCAGCTCTCTGATGAATAACAAGTGATTACAAAGACCATGGCCTGTATCAGGTGCACCTTTGTCTCCAAAGAGACACCGTTGCTCTTCAGTACTTTGGAGAGGTGCCTCACAGCAGACTTTCCCATGCCAATATGCCTTTTAATTTCCTGGCTACTGGTGCCGAGAGTGTTGACTGTGGAGCCAAGCAAACTAAAGCTGTGAACAATATCAATCTCTTCACCATCCATCCTGATGCTTCCAATTGGCCCAGTGGTGAGAATCTTTGTCTTCTTGATATTGAGCCTCAATCCATATTGGAGGCTACAGTCCTTGACCCTCTGCAGCAAGCGCTTCAGGTCCTCCTCACTTTCCACAAGCAAGGTTGTGTCATCTGCATATAGCAGATATGCACTTGGCCAACTGACTGGAAGAGATCTATATTTGTTCCCATACCAAAGAAGGGTGACCCAACAGAGTGTGGAAACTATAGAACAATCTCATTTATTTCACATGCAAGCAAGATTCTACTAAAATTATCCATGAACGACTGGAACAACACATCAGCAAAGAACTGTCAGAAGTCCAGGCTAGGTTTAGAAGGGGCCGTGCTACTAGGGATATTGTAGGTAATGTTAGATGGATCTTGGCTGAAAGCAGGGAATACAAGAGGAATATACATCTGTGTTTCATTGATTATGCAAAGGCATTTGACTGTGTGGATCATAACAAACTGTGGCTGGCTCTGAGAAGAATGGGAATCCCAGAACCTTTAATCGTGCTAATGAGAAACCTATACTTGGACCAAGAGGCAGTCATGAGAACAGAGCAAGGAAACACTGCATGGTTCAAAATTGGGAAGGACATGCGCCAGAGATGTGTCCTATCTCCATACCTTTTCAACCTATATGCAGAACAGATTATCCGGGAGGCTGGGCTCTATGAGGTAGAATGTGGGGTCAAGATTGGTGGAAGATCTATCAACAATCTGCGATATGCAGATGACATAACCCTGCTAGCACCCATATCTAATATGTCATTATTTATGCATTCCATTTCTTTCTTAATAAGGCAATTTTTATGCTTTGACACCTAACAAATTGAAGGCCAACTCCTCAAGAAAGCTCAGACCGCTGAAAGGATAGTGGATGGCTGAGAAGTTCCACCAGAACTGGAGGGCTATTGTTGGTTTGAGTACCTCTTTCTGGCCCAGACATTTTCCATCCTCTTCGACTGTGGACACACGGATTAAAGCCTAGATCCTCCTGGAGTTTTCCAAGGCTGGAGTCTTTGCAGAACTGTTGAGAAGGCGTCATAGCTGTCAAGTGACGAGTATTGTAAGAAGTAGGAAAGGGAGAGAATATGGCAGGAAAGCAACTATTATGAATGTGTTCCTTGAGTGTTTGTTTCCAGGAAATCTCCTTCTCCATCTGCACCTTTAATGGTTATTTTGCCCTCTGCTGGTCAGATTGAGTATCGACACAGTTAGTCTTTCTTTAAAAGAAAAATAGCACTTTCTCCTCTTATATTTTGATATAAAGTCACCAAGGGAGAAAGATGGGTCATTTTCTCTCATTGCAATTTGTAGCCTTGGAAACTCGAAGTGACACAATGAGTTGGCACTGACTGAAGGGCAATGACTTTTTTGAGAAAAAGGCATGCTGTCTGTTCTGCCCTCAGGGAGTGCAGTTTAGCTGTGAAGACAGACTGCCACGCTCACTAGTGACAGTAGGAACAAAGAATATAAAAAGATGTGGACAAGGGGTGATGGAAGAGAGCCTTCCAAAGGCACTAGGGTTAAATGCTAGGTGCTCCAAATCTCAAGGGATGAGAAGGTCCATAAAGAGACATGCATTTTTATATGGTATTATGATGAAATATGTGAGTAGGCCAGTGCATTTTGAGTCATAAATGTTCAAACCTTTTTATGCTCCATGAAGCTGGATTCTAGAGATATAGCAAGTGTGAGTTAGAGGCCCATAGGGAGTTTTTTGGCTCCTGACACTGAGACAGTTATTGCCCAAACTCTGGGCTGGAATAATCCTAGTGGAACAATTTGAAGAGCATGTTCTTCATATCTGGAAGTATGACAACTCCTTTATGTCATTTCACTTGTTCTCCCACCTTTCACTCTAGAATTCGATATTTTCATTTACAGGTGTGTAAACCAAGCTATACATAGAATTTTCATGTGTGTGTGTGTGTGTGTGTGTGTGTATGTATGTATTTCATGTATGTATTTAATTTACAATGAAATGTGCAAGGAGTTGGAATTGGAAAATCAAAAGGGCCAAACTTGCTCAGCATTTTTTAAGCTGAAGAAACTGAATAACAAATTCAAACCTCAAGTTGCAATACTTAAGGGTGCTATGAGGAGAATATTGAATGATCCAGGAAGTGTTAAAAGAATATGGAAAGAATATATGGAGTCATTGTACCAAAAGGAATTAGTGGACACAGAATTTCATAAAACTCTGCATGAGCAGAAATACCAGAAGAACATCTATCTGTGTTTCATTGATTATGCAAAGACGTTTGACTGTGTGGGTCATAACAAACTGTGGCTGACTCTGAGAAGAATGGGAATCCCAGAACATTTAATCGTGCTGATGCGAAACCTATACTTGGACCAAGAGGCAGTCGTCAGAACAGAGCAGGGTAACACTGCATGTTTCAAAAGTGGGAAGGGTGTACGCCAGGGATGTGTCCTATCTCCATACCTTTTCAACCTGTATGCA
>NW_006400114.1:572780-574297 GCF_000299155.1 Elephantulus edwardii
AGAGGCAATACGATTGGCACAGGATAGAGCAGGGTTTAGGGCTGTTGTACATAGGGTCGCTATGAGTTGCAAACGACTCAGTGGCACATAACAACAACAACTGCATGAGCAAGAGCTTGGATGATCCAGGGTATATTAAAAGAAGATGGAAAGAGTATACAGAGTCATTGTATCAGAAAGAATTGGTGGACACAGAAGAATTTCATGAAACAATGTATGAGCAAGAGCCTGTGATAATGAAGGAAGAAGTTCAAGCTGCTCTGAAAGAATTGGCAAAAAGCAAGGCCTTAGGAATTGTTGGCATACTGACTGACATATTTCAACAAATGGACCCTGCCCAGATGTGCTCACCAAGTGGTGAGAAGAAATCTGGAGGACAACCACTTGGCCTGCTGACTGGAAGAGATCTATATTGTTCCCATTCCAAAGAAAGGTGATCCGACCAAGTGAAGAAATTATAGAACAGTACAATTGATATCACTTGCAAGCAAGATTCTGCTGAAGATTATCCAAAAATGACTGGAACAGCACATCAATAGGAAACGTTCTGAAGGCTAAATTTACAAGAGGCCATGGTACTAGAGATATTATAGCTAATGTCAGGTGGATCTTGGCTGAAAGCAGAGAGTACCAGAGGAATGTCTATCTGTGTTTCATTGATTATGCAAAGGCTTTTGACTGTGTAGATCACAATAAACTGTGGCTGACTCTGAGAAGAATGGGAGAAGAATGAGAAACACTTGATTGTGCTTATGCGAAACTTAGACTTTGACCAGAAGGCAGTCGTCAGAACAGAGCAAGGAAATACTGCATGCTTCAAATTTGGGAAGGGTGTGCACCAAGGATGTGTCTTATCTCGATATCTTTTCAATCTATATGTGGAACAGATCATCTGGGAGGCTGGGCTCTATGAGGAGGAATATGGCATCAGGATTGGAGGAAGACTCATCAACAACCTGCGTTATGCAGATGACATAACCTTGCTTGCTGAAACTGAGGAGGACCTGAAGTGCTTGCTGCAGAAGGTCAAGAACTGCAGCCTTCAATATGCACTGAAGCTCAACATCAAGAAAACAAAGAATCTCAACACTGGGCCAACTGGCAGAATCATGATAGATGGTGAAGAGATTGAGATTGTCAACAGCGTCAGTTTGCTTGGCTCTACAGTCAACACTCTTGGTACCAGCAGCTAGGAAATTAAAAGACAAATTGCAGTGGGAAAGTCTGCTGTCAGAGACCTCTCCAAAGTGCTGAAGCGCAATTATGTCAGTCTGGAGACTAAGGTACACCTGACATAGGCCATGGTCTTTGCAATTACTTGCTATGCTGGACAATGACTAAGGATGGTAGAAGGCTAAGTGATGCCTTTGAGCTGTGAAGCTGGAGAAGAGTATTGAATATAACACAACTGCTAGAACATCTAAGACTCAAATCCCTATGCACATCCAAAAACTTCTCCAGTAGGGTAAAAAGGGAAGCCACTGACTGGGAAAAAGTATTCGGTAATAACATATCAG
>NW_006400114.1:597576-611997 GCF_000299155.1 Elephantulus edwardii
ATCTCCCTTTGTGCAGCCCTCCATCTAATAACTTATATATGAAGCTTCCATGGCTTCTGTGATTCCAAACACATGAGCTGCTGGTAGTTCCTTATGTTGGGATCAATGTCTCTGAAGTTTAGTCGTAATGTTTCCCGAGCAAAGGTGATGCATCCTGTAGAACTGGTGTGTAGATAGGCTTTTCTTGGCCCGCGTGGTTTTTTTGGCATCTTCGATTACCTGGGAAGATGGGCGGGGACTGTGATGGGCCTTTAAGCGGCCCAGCTTTCAACTGGTCAGACTCCTGTACCCCCTCTCTGGGCAGCCTGCCGAACAAATGTCGCGCGGACCATCTGAAAGCCGGGCGACTTAAAGGCCCGTCACAGTCCCCATCCAACTTCCCAGGTAATCGAAGCTGTTGAGTTATGAAAGAATAAAATGAATTAATGAAACCTGAATCATTAGTGCTGCTGGGAAAACCTATGGTTCAGCCATGGCAATAATGTAATTCTAATTTCTTCATACTTATCTCACAGTGGGATGGCAGAGTCTTCTTGCTGTGCGGAGAGTGTTTAGGTGTAGGAGAATTTACTCAAACTTGCCTTTCCAGGAAGGGATTTTGCAACAGAGATTATGGATGAGGTAGGAACAATTGTTCTCAGACCCTACATGCCAAGGAAACATACCAAACAGTCCGAGCACAATTTAAAGTATGCAATATTTTCCAATGGCAAACAAATTAGTCCGGTCCAATGGGGTGGCCAGCAAGGAGGGAGTAGGTGAGATGAGAGGGGCTCTGTGGCCTGAATACCCTTCTTCAAGCAACCACGCCTGAAACCTGAAAATATTCCAGGCCACAGAGTTGATGAGACCAGAAAGGGCTGAGATTGTAGAGAAATAGCACCTGAGAGGAAGGCTGTGTTTTTTGCTACTGTAGCATACAATGCTGGAATCCAGGCTCCCTCCTTTGGGTTTGTAAGATGGCAATCTCATCCCTTCCAAGCTGGATCTTTCTTCGTCTCTCAAGTGACCAAAGTCTTGACAAAAGAGCACGCTTGGACAGAGATTTGGTGTAATGTAAACATAATAGGAAGTGCAAATCTTGCTGAGAAATTCTTCCTGAAGATTTTGTCATGGAGGGTGGTACCTGGATCCCTGGAACCATTTCATAAAACTTATATGTAATCAACTAAGAAGGTGGCATCAATGTTGAGGAAGACTCATCAACACACTTTGCTACACACATGACACCACCTTCCTTCCAGAAAGGGAAGAGAACTTGAAGAGACTAAAGACTGAAGCCTTCAATATGGATTACACCTTAAAATTAAGAAAACAAAAGTCCTTACCACAGGACTAATAGGCAACATCATGACAGAGGAAGTAAAGATTGAAATTGTTGATGTTTTCATTTTTTCATGGATCCACAATCAGCACCCATAGTAGCAGCAGTCAAGAAGTCAAGAGACCTGTTGCATTGGGCAAACTTTCTGTCAGGAACCTTTTTAAAATGCTAAAGAGCAAAGATGTCTGTATAACCACCAAGGTGCACCTGGCCTAACCCATAGTATTTTCCATTGCTTCATTTGCATATGAAAGGTGGATAATGAATAAGGAAGACCACAGAAGATTGTGTTAGTGGAGAGTATTAAATATATCATGGGCTGCCAAAAAACAAATACATCTCTTTTGGAGAAAGTGCAAATAGGGTGCTCTTTAGAAGCAAGGATGATGACATTTCATCTCACATATCAGGACTTAGCAAGAGGCACCAGTCCTTGGAATAAGGCACCATGTTTGAAAAGATGGAGGATCCGCAAAAAAGAAAGATTCTCAACAAGATGGGTTGACATAGTGACTGCATTTGAGCATGGTGAAGATTGTAAGGAGGGAGCAAGATAGGGTACAATTTAAACCTATTGCTTATAATGGTTGATATAAGTAGTTGCCAACTCTGTAAAACCTAACAACAACAGAAGGCTCTCCTTTATATTCTTGTGACTCAACTCCAGCAGTACTTGCCTATACTCCATGCTCTACTCCTTCCTCCTAAGTCTTCATATCCCCTGGGAGCAGCTGTTAGTCTGGAATAAATGAAATCTGCTCTTCGAGGCTTTCCACACTGCTTCTGTCAAAACAAATCAATGGACACCTTTTCCTCTGATAGATAAGAAGAGGAGATAAGGGATGTATTCCAAGCAGTGAAATAGCTGGGTCTTATGGAATTTCTATGTTCAGCTTTCTGAGGAAGCGCCAAACTACCTCTAGAATGGTTTTATCATTGTACAATCTCACCAACAATATATAAGAGTTCCTATCTCTCCACATCCTCTCCAACATTTATTACTTCCCCAATTTTTTTAAAAAGTCACTGTCAACCCAAACTAACACAGAGCAAGGTATAACATGTGAGCAGACAGAAGATGAGATCAGAGGTAATAAAAACCTCTCCCAACCAAAATGTCCTAGTTCAGATTAACATTCAGAAAGCAGTTAACATCATTTCTATATATACTACTTCATAATATCTTGAAACACAGCAAAAGCTGTACTCAGAGACCATTTTCTAGAATAAACACACATATAAAAAAAAGAATAATGAAAACTGTTGCTATATGCAGATGATATGATAGTGCACACAGAAAACCCCAAGAACGCAACAAAAAAACTGTTAGAGCTAATAGACCAATATAAGATCAATATCCAAAAATTAGTGGGATTCCTCTATGGTAGCAAAGAGAACTCAGAAAAGGAAACCAAGAAAGCAATACTATGTATAAAGTTGTTGTTGTTATAAGCCATTAAGTCATCTGTGACTCATAGTGACCCTATGTACAACAGCCCTAAACCCTGCTCTATCCTGTGCCAATCACATTGTCTCTGACACACCTACACGTATTACCCCAGTCACTGAATCAATCCATCTCATAGAGGGCCTTCCTCTCCTGGGCTGTCCCTCCACCCTCCCAAGCATGATGTCCCTCTCCAAGGACCAGTTCCTCCTTGCAGCATGTCCAAAGTATGTCAGACAAATCTTCAGAATCCTTGCCTCCAAGGAGCAGCCTGGTTTAACCCTCTCCAGGATGAACCTGTTTGTTCTCTAGCAGTCCATAGTATATTAAATACTCTTCTCCAGCACCACAGCTCAAAGGCATCAACTCTCTTCCTATCATCCCTAGTCATTGTCTAGCTCTCTGATGCATAGTACGTGATTGCAAAGACTGTTGCTCTTTGGAGAGGTCTCTAACAGCAGAAGTCTTTTAATTTCTTGGCTGCTGGTGTGAAGAGTGTTGATTCTGGAGCCAAGCAAAGTAAAGCTGTTTACAATCTCAATCTCTTCACCATCCATCATGATGCTGCCAGTTGGTCCAGTGGTGTGAATTTTTGTTTTCTTGATATTGACCATTTACAATAGTCAACTGCAAATTTAGATACTTGAGAGTAAATATAGCTACAGACACAAAAGACCTGTACAAAGAAAACTACAGAACATGTTTGCAAGATACAATAAAAGATCTAAATAAATGGGGGAAATGAGCCCTGTTCATGGATAGGAAGACTCAATGTTGTGAAAATGACAATCTTGCTGAAAGCAATCTACCTGTTCAATGCAATTCTAAGCCAGATAGTAGATTCATTTTTCAAGGAGATCAAAAAGGAAATTGTCAAGTTTAATTGAAGAGGAAAGAGACCCCGAATAAGCAAAGCACTTCTGAAAACCAAAAATGAAGAGGGGGCATAGCACTCCCTGACTTCAAAACTTACTACACAGCAGTAGTAAACAAAACAGCATGGTACTGGTACAACGACAGGCACATACTCCAATGAAACAGAATTGAGAACCCAGAAATGGGCCCAGATATCTATGTTCATCTGATATTTGACAAAGAAATAAAACATATCAAATGAGGAAATGACAACCTCTTCAACAAATAGTGCTGGCAAAATTGGACTGCTTTCTGCAGAAAGCTGAAACAGGATCCACATCTTATCCCATAAACAAAAAAATCAACTCAAGATGGATCAGAGACCTGAGACTAAAGCCCAAAGCCATAAAGTTCATAATAGACAAACTGGGATCAAGCTTAAAAGGCTTCATCAATGGTATAAAGAGATGCCAATTATAGCCAGAAAGGCGTAATCTAGAGAGGATAAAACTTATGAATAGAACCATCTAAAGATTAAATCCCTGTGGACATCAAAAAAATTTCCCAGCAGAGTGAAAAGAAAACCTACAGATTGAGAAAAAACATATGGCAATAGCATTTCAGACAAGGGTCTCATATAAAAAGTTTACAGAATCCTACAGGGTGTCCACAAGACAAAGACTGAGAACACAATTTTGGAATGAGCAAAAGACATGGAAAGAACTTTCACAGGGGAAAATGTTCAGATGGCCAACATTACACCTGTGGAAAGAACCGTTGTAGAAGCTCAATATCAGTTGTGAAAACTAGGTCTGGTGCTGATTGTGGAACAGACCACCAACTACTCATATGCAAGTTCAAGCTGTAGCTAAGGAAAATTAAATCAAATCCACAGGAACCAAAATATGACCTTAAGTCTATCCCACCTGAATTTCAAAACCATCTCAGGAACAGGTTTGAGGCCTTGAACACCAATCAGCGAAGACCAGATGAGTTATGGGAGGATATCAAGAATATCATCCAGGAAGAGTGTAAAATGTCATTACAGAGACAGAGGAGGAAGAAAAGACCAAAATGGATGTCAGAAGAGACTCTGAATATTGCACTAGAGAGCCAAGAAGCCAAAGCAGAGGGAAGAACTCAAGATATTAAAAGCTGAACAGAAGATTTCAAAAGGCAGCGTGGGAAGACAAAATAAAATATTACAATGAAATGTGCAAGGAGCTGCAGTCCGAAAATCAAAAGAGCCAAATTTGCTCAACATTTCTTACGCTCAAGGAACTGAAGAACAAATTCAAACCTCGAGTTGCTATACTTCAGGGTGCTTTGGGCAGAATATTAAATGATCCAGCAAGTTTTAAAAGAAGATGAAAAGAGTACACAGAGTCACTGTACTAAGAGGAATTGGCAGACACAGAAGAATTTCATGAAACAACATAGGAGCAGGAGCTTATGGTGATGAAGGAAGATTCAAGCTACTTTGAAAGAATTGGCAAAAAATAAGGCCCCAGGAATAGATGGTATACCAATTGACATATTTCAGCTAACAGATGCTGCCCTGGACGTGCTCACCAAGCTGTGCCAAGAAATCTGGAGGACAACCACTTGGCCAACTGACTGGAAGAGATCTCTATCTATTCTCATTACAAATAAAGGTGACCCAATAGAGTGTGGAAATTATTGAACAATATCATTACTATCACATGCAAACAAGATTCTGCTGAAGATTATCCAAAAACAACAGGAACAGCACATTAACAGAGAACTGCCAGAAGTCCAGGATGGGTTTAAAAAGGGGTCATGGTACTAGGGATATTATAGCTAATGTTAGATGGATTTGGCGGAAAGCAGGGAGTACCAGAGGAATGTCTATCTGTGTTTCATTGATTATGCAAAGGCATTTGACTGTGTGGATCACCATAAACTGTGGCTGACTCTGAGATTAATGGGAATCCCAGAACACTTGATTGTGCTAAGGTGAAACCTATACTTGGACTAGGAGGCAGTCGTCAGAACAGAACAAGGAAACACTGCATGGTTCAAAATTGGGAAGAGTGTATATCAGGGGTGTGTCCTAGCTCCATACCTTGCAACCTATATGCATAACAGGTTATTCGGAAGGCTGGGCTGTATGAGGAGAAGTGTGGCATCAGGATTGGTGGAAGATTCATCAAGAATCTGTGTTATACAGGTGACATAACACTGCTTGCTGAAACTGAGGAGGACCTAAAGCTCTTGCTGCAGAAGGTCAAGCAAGGACTACAGCCTTCAATATGGATTGAGGCTTAGTATCAAGAAGATGAAGATTCTAACCACAGGGCCAACTGGCAGCATCATGATGGATGGTGAAGTGATTAAGATTGTTAACAGCTTTAGGTTGCTTAGCTCCACAGTCAGCACCCTTGACACCAGCAACCAGGAAATTAAAAAACATATTGTGATGGGAAAGTCTGCTGTTAGGGACCTCTCCAAAATACTGAAGAGCAATGATGTCACTCTTGAGACTAAGGTGAACCTGATACAGGCCATGGTCTTTGCAATTGCTATGCATCAGAGAGCTGAGCAATGATAAAGGAAGATAGAAGGATAATTGACGCTTTTGAGCTGTGGTGCTGGCTAAGTGTGTTAAATATACCATGGACTGCTAAGAAAATGGACAGGTTCATCCTGGAGAGGGTTAAACCAGGCTGCTCCTTGTAGACAGGATTCTGAAGCTTTGTCTGACATACTTTGGACATGTTTCAAGGAGGGACCAGTCCTTGGAGAAGTGCGTCATGCTTGGGAGGGTAGAGGGACAGTGCAGGAGAGGAAGACCATCTATGGGGTGGATTGATTCGGTGACTGGAGTAGTGGGGGTAGGAGTGTCAGAGACAGTGGGATTGGCACAGGACAGAGTAGGGTTTAGGGCTGTTGTTGCTATGAGTCGCAAGCAACTCCACAGCACATAACAACAACAACACTGTGGATTACAACAAATTGTGGTTAAACTTGAGGAGAATGGGAATTCCAGAACACTTGATTGTGCTTATGCAAAACCTATACTTGGACCAGGAAGCAGTCGTCAGAACAAAGGAAGGAAACACTGCATGGTTCAAAATCAGGAAGGGAGTGCATCAGGGATATGTCCTGTCTGCATAACTTTTCAATCTATATGCAGAACAGATTATTTGGGAAGCTGGGCTTTATGAGGAGGAATGTGGCATCAGGATTGGAGAAAGGTTCATCAACACCTACTTTATGCAGATGACACAACTTTGCTTGCTGAAACTGAGGAGGACCTGAAGTGCTTGCTGTTGAATGAAGGTCAAGGAATGTAGTCTTCAAAATGGATTGCAGCTCAACATCAAGAAGACAAAGATTTTCACCATTGGGCCAATTGGGAGTACCATGATGGATGGAGCAGAGATTGAGGTTGTTAACAGTTTCTTCTTGCTTGGCTCCACAATCAACACTCTTGGTTCCAGCAGTCAGGAAATCAAAAGACGAATTGCATTAGGTAAATCTGCTGTCAGGGATCTTGCCAGAGTATTGAGAAGTAATGATGTCTAGAGACTAAGGTGCACCCATGATCTTCACAATTACTTGCTATGTATTAGAGAGCTGGACAATAACTAAGGATGACAAAAGAATTGATGCCTTTGAGTTGTGGCAGTGGAATAGAATCTTGAACATACAATGGACCGCCAAGAAAAGAAACAGGTCTGTCTTGGAGAAGGTGAGATCAAGTTTCTCCTATGATTTTGAAGCTCCACCTCACATACTTTGGGCATGTGCCCAGGAGCGACTGATTCTTGGAGAAGGATATCATGTTCCGAAGAGTGGAGGAACAATGCAGGAGAAGAAGACCCCCCCCCAATGAGATGGATTGATATAGTAAATATGTCAATGGGGGTAGGTGTGTCAGAGTCAGTGAGACTGGTTCAGAACAAGGCAGGGTTGCTCGGAGTTGCAGACAACATGACGGCACATAACAACAACAAATTAGCTAGCACAGAATTACAAAAGGGGACCGGTCCTTAGAAAAAAGATATCGTGGTTGTAAAGGTCAGCATAAGAGAGTAAGATTCTCAATGACGTGAACTGACAGTGTCTGTAACAATGAGCTCAAGTATATAACTTTAGTCTTTTGTTCGCCTGTCATGATGCTGCCTATTGGTCCAATAGTTAGAATTTTTCTTTTCTTGATGTTGAAATGCAATTCATATTGAAGGGTATAGTCTTTGATCTTCAAGTCTTCTTCCCTTTTTTGCAAGCAAGATTGTATCAGGAAAATCTAGCAATTTCCTACTTCTGAAATCAGCCACTGAAAACCCTACAGATGCCAGTGATCTATAGCAGATCTTGGTGATGACAAAGATCAAGCAGTGTTTCATTATGTTGCATATGGAATCACCTTGTGTCAGGATCTGAATAAAACATGGGATTTATCAACAATTTCATTTTACTTGGATCTACAATCAACACTCATGGTGGCAGAAGTCAAGAACCAAGTCTAGAGTTGGTCTCTGACTAAGTTTCACAAGAGCATGATTAAGGGTTCTGAGATTCTTGTTATTCTCTATGTTTCCATCCACACTGTTAATTGCCTTTACATAGTCAATAGAGAACAAGTACACATCCTTCTGGTATCTTCTGTTTTCAGCCCAGGTCCAGCAGATATTAGCAGACAGCCTCTTTTGAACTCAGCTTAAATTTCTGGAAGTTCCTTTTAATGTACTGTCCCAGTTGTGTTTTCATAATTATCAGCAGTATTTTTCTTGCATGAGATATTAATGTTTTGTTTGACAATTTCCACATTCTGTTGTATCATCTTTTTTATGGGAACAAACATTAATTTCTCCCCATCAATGGCCTTTCAAATTTCTTAATATAAACTAGTGAGTATGTCCAGGGTTGCATCTGTTTAATAAACTACCTAATTGGAATTCCATCAGTTCCTGGGGCTTTATTTTTTTTTCCAATGCTTTCATTATAACTTAAATCTCTTCTCATTACCCTCAGGTATTGATCATATGCTACTTCCAGGAATGTTTCAGTTTTGATTAATTCTTTTTGGTATAGAAATGTTGTGTATTCCTGCAGTCTGCTTTTGATGCTTCTTGCATCATTCACTATTTTGTCCATAGAATTCATCAGACAGGATTGCAACTTGAGGCTTGAATTTATTTTTCAGTTCTTGCAACTTGAGAAATGGCCAATTTTTAAAAACCAACTCCAGCACTTTGCACATTTCCATATAATATGTTCCTTTTTCCTTCTCAAGCTGCCCTTTGAAATCCTCTGTTCATCTCTGTTACTTCAACATTTCTTTCCTTAGTTTTAGCGTTTCTGTGTTGTAGTGTAATTTTCCACAGTCACCACTGTTGGCACCAGTAGCCAGGAAATTAAAAGATGTATTGTGATGGGAAAGTCTGCTGTTAGGGACCTCTCCAAAGTACTGAAGAGCAATTTTGTCTCTCTGGAGACTAAGGTGTGTCTAATACAGGCCATGGTCTTTGCAATCACTTGTTATGCGTCAGAGAGTTGACATAGTCAGACAATGACTAGGGAGGATAGAAGGAGAATTGGTGGGTGCCTTTGAGCTGTGATACTGGAGAAGAGTATTGAGTGTACCATGGACTGCTAAGAAAACAAACAGATTCATCCTGGAGAGGGTTAAACCAGGCTACTCCTTTGAGTCAAGGATTCTGAGGCTTCATCTGACATACTTTTGGACATGTTGTAAGGAGGAACTGGTCCTTGGAGAGGGCCATCATGCTTGGGAGGGTGGAGAGACGGCGCAGGAGGGGAAGGCCCTCTATGAGGTGGATTGATTCAGTGACTGGGGTAATCAGGATGGGTGTATCAGATACAGTGCTATTGGCACAGGACAGAGCAGAGTTTAGGGCTGTTTTATATAGGGTCGCTATGAGTCACAAGAGACTCCACGGCACATAACAACAAGTGTAATTTTCAATCTCTTCTGGCATCCACTTTGGTCTTTTCTTTCTTCCCTGGCATTGCAATGTCCTTTTGCTCTCTTCATGGATGAAGATCCTTGATGTCACAACTCATCTGGCCATTAATATTCAGTGCATCAAGTCTATACTTGGTAAGGTTTTTATTTTTTTATTATTAAATTTTATTCGTTTTAATGAACATTTACAGGGATTTTGGGTTTTCATTCCTTCATTGCTGCACCACTCTCTCTACCCTCCTCCCCAGTTTGTTCTTCTTCCCTGCCATCCGAATGTCTGTTTTAATTGTCCAATTGCCACAGTGCTTGTCAAAATCAGTTCTGATTAATCTCCTTTGTCGGTGTGTCCTTTGCCATTCCCTATCACTCCTCCCTGAGAGAGACTTCACCCTGATTCATAAGGAAAAGGGGATGGCATATTCTCTTAGCTACTTCCTGCTGAAAAGGGACGCTGTGGGTTTCAGGGTGAAGATCTTCTCTCACTACTCTAAAGGGCCCCTTTGGCAGTAGGAAACACATAGACTATTATGGAGATTGATTTTGGAATTTAGATGCACTCTTAATGATTGTGCTTGGCTGTACATGTTCATATCCTTGAAGATGTATCATGGGGGTGTTGCAACTGGCCTTTCTCCTGCCAGGTTAGTTTCTCAACAGCTCGCCTGATAGCTCCAGGTGATGTCTGGATCCAAGGTGGTGCCCTGAGGTCACAGGGCTGTGGTGGGGGTTGAGATGTTTGGTTGTGGAGCTGCAAGGGGGGTGGGGAAGGGGAGGAAAGCAAGGGACTAGGGGGCAAGGAGCGCAGGGGTTTGGCACTATCTTGGTAAGGTTTTTAAATTCAAAGAGCATAGACTCAAGTTCCTATTTTGGTTCCCATGGACTTCTTTTTTTTTTCTCTTTCAAAATGAACCTGCATTTTAATAGTATGTTTCACATTTAGCCCCTGATCTTATTTGGACTCCTGCCATTTAGCTTCTCCATAGACTTTTTTCACATATGGAATCATCCTAATTGCCATGTATATCAAATGAGATCCATGTGTACAGTCTTGATTTATGATTTTAAATGGTATTAGCAATTAACAAAACACTGATTGTAGAATATTCTTTTATGCTTTCTCCTCCCTCTGCTATTTCTGTCACCAAGTCCATATTTTCTCAGTCTTACTTAATTTCTAAATTTTGCATTCTGCCCACCAATTATTATAATATATCTTGGTTGCATGTTCAATCAATTTTAGGCTGCCAACATTGGGCAATTTATTCATCTTTGGCTTTAGTGACTGGTGCATATATCTGAATAATATTTGTATTAACAGGTCTTACTTATAATCATAAGAATAGTATCCTATAACTCAAAATATTGTACTTCAGGATATATGTTGAAATGCTCTTTTTTTTTTAAATGCTCTTTTATATTAGCTTGCATACAAAATTCATTTACATAGTGTTTCACCCTTTTGTACATTCACACTGTGTTTCATACAATCATCCCCATACATTATGCTATATAAAATTAATCGCTATTGGGCCTTGCTCATTATTACCCTGTCTTTTCAAGTCCCTGCCAGATCCTTCCCATTTCCTTCACTTCCTCCGCCCTCTACTCACCGAATTGTAAAACCTTGTCGTTTTGCCTCTACCCATCCTCATACCTTTGCTCCCACCTCTGCCCCTCTTGGGCCTCCAAATATGTTTTATTAGTTATCCTTCTATTTATTAGTTATCCTTCTATATCCTCATTATTATTATTTTTTATCCTTCTATTATTTTACAATAATGGTCATATGAAGTATTTGTATGAGACTGAGTTAGTTCATTCAGCATAATCCTCTCCAATCTCTCCCAAGTTATGTTTGTTGTATTTTTCAAAATCATGGCTCATGAGTGCTACATAGTATTCCATCATGTGAATGTAACACCGTTTTCTCAATCCATTTTATTGTGGCTGGACATTTGTGCTGTTCTCATGTTCTTACTATTGTGAATAATGCTATGAACATTGGTGTATCAATCTCTGTTTGTGTCTCAGTTCTAACTCTTTTGAGATACATTCCTAGCAGTGGAATAGGTGGGACATATGGAATGTCTATGTTCAGCTTTTTGAGGAAATGCCAATCTTCCAGCATGATTGTACCAGTTTACAATCCCACCAATATAGATTTTTCCAACCTCTCCACATCCTCCTGAACATTTACTGCTTTCTGTCCTGTTAAACTTTGCCGCTGCTACAGGGGTGATTTGTAGTTTTGATTTGCATCTCTATTATTGCCAGTGATTTTGAGCTTTGTATCTGAATGTTTTCCTCTGTGAAGTCTTTCCATTACCTTTTGCCCATTTTGTAATTAGATCATCAGTCTTTTTCCTGTTGTTGTGTACAATTCAGTCAGAACCAACTCATAGCAGAACCTCTGATGGGTTTTCAGAGGCAGTTAACTGAACAGGAGGAGACTGCCCATCCTTCTCCTGCAGAACAGCTGGTAAATTTTAACTGCCTGCTTTCAGGATTCCAGCACAACTTCTTGCCACTAGGCCACCAGAGATGGTATTGCCAAATGTTTTTCACAGTCAGTAGGTTTTCTTTTCACCCTATAACAATAAACTTTTTGATGCACATAAAGATTTTTTTTAATTATACTAGTTTATTATCACACCAGTTCCTTCCCATTTCCTTAACCCACCTCATCAATCAAATTCTGTGACACATGATTAATTTCCCTTCCTCCACACATCCTCACTCCTCTGCTTCCTTCGTCCCCTGTTCTTGAATCCTCATGCTTTTTTACAATAATGGTTTTTATATAGTATTTGTCCTTATGAGACTGAGTTCACCCAGCATAATGCTCTCCAGTCCCTCTCAAGTTGGGTAATAATTTACAAAATTATTGCTCTTGCATGCTGCATAGTATTCCACTGTGTGAATGTACCATAACCTCTCAATCCATTAGATTGTGGTTGGACATCTGGGATGTTTCCATGTTCTTGCTATGGTGAATGATGCTGCTATAAACATTGATGTATAAGCCTCTATTTTTGCTTCAGTTCTCATTCTCTCAGATTATATTCCAAGTAATGGAATAGCAGAGTCATATGGAATTTCTATGTTCAGTTTTTTTATATTATGATGATGATGATGATGATGATGGGGTGTGTGTGTGTGTGTGTGTGTGTGTGTGTGTACCATCAAATTGGATCTAACTGGTACAGGAGGAGATTGTCCCTCCTTCTCCAATTGAGCATCTGGTGGATTCAAACCTCACACCTCTACGATTTGCAGTGCAGCTTCTTGTCACTAGGCCACCAGAACTTGCCTATGTTCAGCTTTTTGAGGAATTGCCAAACTGCTTTCCAGAGTGGTTGTATTATTGTACAATCCCACCAACAATGTATAGTAGTTTCTAACTCACCACATCCTCTCCAAAATTTATTACTTGCTGTCCTGTTAAATTTTGTCACCGCTATTGGAGAAAGATGGTATCTCCTTGTGGTTTTAATTTGCATCTCTTTTACTGTCAGTGATTTTGAGCATTTCTTCATATGTCTGTTTGCCATTCGAATATCTTCCTCTGTGAAAATTCTTTCCATGTCTTTTGCCCATTTTATAATTGAGTTATCAGTCTTTTTCTTGTAGATACAGAGAAGTATTTGGTAAACTTTCATTATGAGATTCTTGTCTGAGCTGCTATTGCCAAGTGTTGGTTACCCATCAGTAGGTTTTCTTTTCATCCTGTTGGAAAAAGTTTTTGATGCTCACGGGGTTTTAATCTTTAGAAGGTCCTATTCATCAATTCTATCCTCTTCAGATTATGCATTTCTGGCTGTAAAATTTGGCCGTCTCTTTATTCCATAAATGAGGCCTTCTAAGCTTGATCACAGTTTGTCTCTTATGAACTTTAGTTTTGGGCTTTAGTCCCACGTCTTTGATCCATCTTGACTTGGTTTTTTTGTAAGGTGTGAGATTTTGATCCTATTTCAGCTTTCTGCAGGTGGCAGTCCAGTTTTGCCAAGACTATTTGTTTAAGAGGTTGTCATTACCCCATTTGATACGCTTTATTTCTTTGTCGAATATCAGTTGACCATAGATAGGTGGGTCTATTTCTGGGTTCTCAATTTTGTTCTATTGGTCTAGCACATAGAGATTTAATCTTTAGAAGGCCCCTTTCATCAATTTTATCCTCTCCTGGTTGTGCATTTCTTGATGTATTTGTCAACCTCTTTATACCATGTTGTTTTTAGGTGTTACTGAGTCAAGTAACCTATGGCAACCTATGAACAACAGATTGTCATACTTTGTGACACATTAGAGCCCATTTTAGCAGTCACTGTGTCAATCCATCTGGTTGATGGTCTTCCTCTTCTTCACTGACCCTTCACCTTTCCAAGCATCATGTCCTTTTCCAAGGAATAGCCCCTCCTAGCAACATGCCTGAAGTATGTGAAGTGAAGCCTCATCACCTTTGCCTCCCAAGAGCACTCTGACTGTACTCTCTCCAAGAAATACCTGTTTATTCTTTTGGCAATCCATGGGATGCTCTGTATTCTTCTCCAGTACTACAACTCAAAGGCATCAATTTTTCTGTCATCTTTATTCATAACCTATTTATACCATAGGGTAGGCTTTCTAATCTTAGTACCATTTTGTATATTATGATCTTTATGGTTTGAGGCTGTATACCTCTAGGTCACTGACCCACTTTGAGTTTATTTTTGTGTATGTAGTGTGAGATGGACCAATTGACAGCATCAGGGTGGATGGTGAAGAGATTGAGATTGTACACAGCTTTAGTTTGCTTGGCTCCATAGTCAACAGACTTGGCACCAGCAGCCAGGAAATTAAAAG
>NW_006400114.1:612407-621974 GCF_000299155.1 Elephantulus edwardii
ATTGGGATGGGAGTGTCAGAGACAGTGCTATTGGCACAGGACAGAGCGGAGTTTAGGGCTGTTGTACATAGGGTCGCTATGAGTCGCAGGCGACTCGATGGCACATAGCAACAACAACAACAACAGCGTGAGATGTGGATCCTGTTGCAGCTATCTGCAAGTACCAGTCGAGTGTTGCCAGTACCATTTGTTGAAGAAGTTGTACTTTCCCCAGTTGAAGTTTTGTTCCCTTGTTGATGGGTTAATTTCTGGGTTCTTGATTCTGTTTGATTGATCTATGTGTCTGCCATTGTACCAGTACCATATTGTTTTGGTTATTATGTCTCTATATTAGGTTTCAAAACCAGAGGGTGTTATGCCTTCCCCTTTATTTTGGTTTTTCAGAAGTTCTTTACTTATTCAGGGTCTCTTTCCTTTCCAAATAAACTTGACAATTGCAATGCTGCATTGGAACAGATGAAGGAAAGGAATGTTTAAAAGGAATATATGATTAGGCATTGTTTGGATGACAACAGTCCAGAATAAGAGGTGCATAGTAAAGTGGACTGGGGCAGGGAAGGAGGGAGAATGAAGGAAATTATGCAACACTGAATGAATACTTTTGTTTTAAAAAATACTAAACTGAAGGTGGTAGGAAGGAAAATGTGCAACAATGAATGAATGAAAAACCCAACTTTTCTGTAAATTTTAGCTAAAATCACAATTAAAAAGAGGAAAAATGAATTTGGTATCTGTATTTGGGTTGTATTAAACATGTAGATTCCTTTTGTTAGGATTGTCATTTTTACTATATTAAGTCCTCTTCTCTATGAACAGAGGACATTTTCCCATTTATTTAGACCTTTTACTGTTGCTTGCACAAGTGCTTTATTATTGTCTTGTAATGGTCTTTTGTGTACCTGTTATTGTTCTTGTTGTTATGTGCCATCGAGTCACCTGATACTCATAGCGACCCTATGAATATTAGCTCTGAACATTGCCCTATGCTAAGCCAATCCCATCATGTCTGACAAACCCAAACCCATTTCTCCAACCACTGAGTCAATTCATCTCAACCTGGTCCTTCCTCTCTTTCTCTGTCCTTCTCCAAGGACTGGTCCCTTTTGGCAACATGTCCAAAGTCTCTCAGTCAGAGCTTCAAAATCCTTGCCTCCAGGGAGCAATTTGGTTTTGCCCTTTCCAGGACAGACCTGGTTGTTCTCCTGGCGGTCCACGGTATATTCAATGCTCTTCTCCAGTACCACAACACAAAGGCTGTGATCCTTCTTGAATCATCCTTGGGTGTACCTTAGTCTCCAGACTTGCCTCGTTGCTTCTCAGTACTCTAGAAAGGTCCCTGACAGCAGGCTTTCCCAATGCAATTCATTTTTTAATTTTCTGACTGCCGTTGCCACTGTTGATTGTGGAACCAAACAAGCTGAAGTCACTAACAATCTCAGTTTCTTCTCCATCTATCACGCAGCTGCCAATTGGCCCAGTGGTGACACTCTCTGTTTTCTTGATGTTGGGCTTCAATCCGTGATGAAAACTGCAGTCCTCGATTTTGCAGAAAGTGCTGCAGGTCCATCTTGGTTTTAGCAAGCACGGTTGTGCCATCTGCATAACGCAGGCTGTGGATGATTCTTCCTCCAATCCTGATGCCACATTCCACCTCAGAGAGTCCAGCCTCCTGGATGCTCTGTTCTGCATATAGATTGGAAAGGTTTGGAGATAGGATGCACCCCTGACACACACCACTAGTGATCCTGAACCAGTGTTTCTCTGTTCTGTTCTGGCTACTGCTTCCAGTCAAATGCCTTTGCATAATGAAACAAAGATAAACACTCTTCTGATACTCCTTGCTTTCAGCTAAGATCCATCTAACATTACCTACAATATCCTTAGTACCACGGCCCTGTCTAAATCCAGCATGCAGTAGTTGGAAAGCATGGACTTGGTGACAGAAATGAAACTGGAGATAGAATGATTGAATTTTTCAATTTATTCATTGCAAATATATTTTACAAGGAAAATAAACACAGGCTATACACATGGATTTCACCTGATGGTATGCATAAGAATCAGATAGATTACACCTGTGGAAAGAACCACTGGAGAAGCTCAATATCAGCTATGAAAACTAGGCCTGGGCTGATTGTGGAACAGATCACCAACTACTCGTATGCAAGTCTAAGCTGAAGCTAATCAAAGTGAAATCAAGCCCACAAGTACCAAAATATGACCTTGAGTCTATCCCACCTGAATTTCAGAACCATCTTAGGAACAGGTTTGAGGCTTTGAACACTAATGAGTGAAGACCAGATGAGTTATGGGAAGATATCGAGAATATCACCCAGGAAAAGTGCAAAGGTCATTGCAAAGATGGAGGAGGAAGAAAAGACCAAAATGGATGTTAGAAGAGACTCTGTACATTGCACTGGAGTGCTGAGAAGCCAAAGCAGAAGGAAGAAAGAAATCAAGACATTAAGGAGATGAACAGGAGATTTCAAAAGACTGCATGACAAGACAAAGTAAAGTATTATATTGAAATGTGCAAAGAGCTGGAGTCAGAAAATCAAAGAGGCTGAACTCACTCAGCATTTCTTAAGTTCAAGGAACTGAAGAGGAAATTCAAGCCTCAAGTTGCAATATTTAAGGATGCTTTGGGCAGAATATTGAGTGATCTTGCAAGTATTAAAAAAAGATGGAAAGAGTATACAAAGTCATTATACCAGAAAGAGTTGGCAGACATAAAAGAATTTAATGAAACAACATATGAACAAGAGCCTATAGTGATGAAGGAAGTCCAGACTGTTTTGAAAGAATTGGCTAAGAATAAGGCCCCAGGAATTGATGGTATACCAATTTTTTTTATTAATTTCAATGAACATTTACAGATATTTGGGATTTCCATTAATTCATTGTTGCACTTTTCTCCCCGTCCACCCCACCCCCACCCCCAGTTAGCTCTTTTCCTTGAAAAGCAAAAGAAAAACTCCTTCATTGGTATATAATCCCCCCACCCCATGCCCCTTCTCCCCCACCCCAAGTATACTCCATTCTGTTGCAGACCAAGGGTAAAGTATTTTTATAATTATTAATAATGAGACAGACTACCAGGAATGAGATTGAACAGAGAGCATGAAACAGTGGGCCAGCAGTTCTTAACTGAAGATCCCAAGCCATGCGTCTCTGAATATTTATTGAGTATCATAAGGAAGGTAGACAAAGTAACATCATAAGGAAGTACAAAACAAAAACAAAGGATAATAGTGAAGTCTTTTGCAGATAAGTCCAAGTTCCTCTTTATGTTAATCTAAGGAGGGAGGGATTCAGGTAATACAAACTAAGAACAATGTTGACTCTTAGGGAAAGCCTTCGTGCCACAAGGTGACCTTCAGCTTGTATTAAGCCTCCCTCATTTCCTGATATAGCATTTGGTCTACTATTATTAAATTTGATATTCGGCTTCCCTCACCACTCTGGAACCTCATTTATGCCAAGAAATCTGGAGTACAACTACCTGGACAAATGACTGGAAGAGATCTGTATTTATACCATTCTAAAAAAAAAAAGGTGACCCAATAGTGTGGAAATTACCAAACAATATCACTAATATCACACACACATGCAGGATCCTGATGAAGATTATCCAAAAAATGACTGTAACAGCACATCCATGGAAAAGTGCCAGATGTGCAAGCTAGGTAAAGAAGAGGTCACTAGGGTCATAATAGCCAAGGTTAGATAGATTTTGGCTGAAAGCAGAGAGCACTACGGGAATGTCTATCTATTTTTCATTGACTATGCAAAGGCATTTGACTGTGTCAATCATAACAAACTGTGGCTAACTCTGAGAAGAATGGGAATCCCAGAACACTTCATTGTGCTAATGAGAAACCTATACTTGGACCAGGAAGCAGTCGTCAAGAACAGAGCAAGGAAACACTGCATGGTTCAAAATTGGGAAGGGTGTATGCCAGGGCTGTATCCTGCCTCCATACCTTTTCAATCTTTATGCAGAACAGGTTATCCAGGAGGCTGGGCTCTATGAGGAGAAATGTGGCATCAGGATTGAGGAAGAATCATCAACAATCTGCATTATGCAGATGACACAACCTTGCTTGCTGAAACAGAAGAGGACCTGAAGCACTTGCAGTGGAAGGTCAGTACGAATTGAGACTCAATATCAAGAAAATAAAGATTCTCACCACTGGGCCAATTGGCACCATCAGAATGGATGGTGAAGAGATTGAGACTGTTCACAGTTTTGGTTTGCTTGGATCCACAGTCAACACTCTTGGCACCAGCACCCAGGAAATTAAAAGATGTATTGCTATGAGAAAGTCTGAGGTTAGAGACCTCTCTAAAGTGCAGAAGTGCAAAGATGTCAGTCTGGAGACTAAGGTGCACCTTATACATGCCATGGTCTCTGCAATCACTTGCTATACATCAGAGAGCTGGACAATGAGTAGAGATGATAGAAGGAGAATTGGTGTCTTTGAACTGTGGTGTTGGAGAAGAGTATTGAATATTCCGTAGACTGCTAGGAAAACGAACAGGTTTGTCCTGGAGAGGGTGAAGCCAGGCTGCTCCTTGGAGGCAAGGATTCTGAAGCTTTGTTTGACAATACTTTGGGCATGTTGCAAGGAGGAACCTACTAGTCCTTGGAGAGGGGAGGGACAGCACAGGAGAGGAAGACCCTCAATGAGATGGATTGATTCAGTGGCTAGGGTAACAATGGGGGCAGGTGTGTCAGAGATGGTGAGATTGGCACAGGATAGGGCAGATTTAAGGATGTTGTACATTGGGTCATTATGAGTTGCAGGTGACTTGATGGCACGTAACAACAACAACAATCTGCTAGAGAAAAAGGCAGAATAAAAAAAAAATGAAGGGAAAAAAGAAAACCTAAGAAGAATGTGGGACACCATCAAGAGAAATAACATGTGCATCATTAGAATTCTAGAACAGGAAGAAGCAAGTAAAGGCACCAAAAAAGTTATGGAAGACTTACTAGAAGAGAACTTCCCAGGCATAATGAAGAATGAGAGAATATATATTAAAGAAGCTGAGTGAACACCATATAGAATAAACCCCCAGAAGAATAACACCAAGGCATATCACAGTTAAATTGGCCAGAACCAAAGATGAGGAGAAAATTCTAAATGCAGCAATGGAAAGCAAATAAGATTAAGTCCCAATTTCTTAGCAGAAACCATACAAGCAAGAAGACACTAGAATGACATATATTGAATACTGAAAGAACACAACTGTCAACCAAGAATATTGTACCCAGCCAAACTCTCCAACAAATATGGAGAGGTCAAGATATTCCTAGAAAAAAATAGAACCTAAGGGAGTTTGTAAAAACAAGACCAGCATTGCAGGAAACACTGAGAGATGTCCTTCTTACAGAGGTACCACAGAAAGCAGGATGTACCAAAGTAACTAGCAACAACACCAGAAAGAACTCAACAAAATGATAAAAATAAAACTTTGTCTCTCAAGAATTACATTGAGGCCACTGCATGACCCTGGAGGAGCAACTGGCTCCACCACCACGTGACCCCGCCATGGTTCGCCACCTCATGACCTCGCAGGACATCTGCAACATGGCTGAGTTACTCACCCATGACTACCAGGAAGCCAGCCCTGCCAAGCACAGCTGTACATATGCAACCTGACTGAGGTACTCACATGTGACTACCAGGAAGCCAGCCCTCCCAAATGCGAGCTGTACAGCTGCAACCTGAGTGAGGTCCCTGGGAGTTCCATAGGGGCAGGTAACCCTGTGGAGCACAAACAGAATATCTACAAACTGAGCGACTTTTTTGAGTGGTTATCCAAGCAGCCTTACCCAGACAGGTGGCCCAGCTGGGCGTGAGGGGGACAGTTGCAAAATGAGTGAGGTTCTGACAAGTGCCCATCTGGAAGCTAGCCTTGCTGGGCACCAGCAGGGCATCTGTAACCTGAGTGAAGTCCCTGTGTGTCCACACTCAGGCAGGGAAACACACACCCCACACCAAACCCCCACCCCCCCCAGCCCCCACATGAGTGGGACAGCTGCAAACCTGAGTGAGGTCTTCCCACATGCCCACCTGGACAGCTGGCCCCACCAGATACGAGCCATACAGCATACACCTGTGCTTGTGCTGCTCCCTCCACCCCCTCACCACCTGGCATACACCTGTGCTAGTGCCTATCCCACCTGTTCCCTCTCCCCCTTACCCTCATATCTCCTCAGGGCCAGTCAACTACCTGACTCTAATCTGGAGCATCTTGGTATGACAATACTACCAAAGGCAATTTACACGTTCAGTGCTGTTCCAATACAAATACCAATTCCATTCTTCAATGAGATGGAAAAGACAATCTCCAATTTCATCTGGAATAGACAGAGGTCCCAAAGAAGCAAAGAACTCCTTAAAAAGAGAAACAAGGTAGGAGGGATCTCACTCCCTGATTTCAAATTCTACTACACTGACACGGTGGTCAAGACAGCATGGTACTGGTACAATGACAGACACATAGATCAAGGGAGTAGAGTTGAAAACCGAGAAATCAGCCCATCTACCTATGGTCAACTATTTTTTACAAGGAGAAGAAATCAGTTAAGTGGGGAAATGACAGCCTTTTAAACAAATGGTGCTGGCAAAATTGGAAAACTCTCTGCAGAAAACTCAAGCAAGATCCATACCTCAATCAATACACAAAAACCAACTCAAAGTGGATCAAGGACCTAGGCCGAAAACCAAGGACTATAAACATCATCAGAGAAAAGTTAGGAAGAACTCTAGAAGCCTTAATTCACAACAGTCTTCCAAGCATCCTGAAAAAAACCTACAACCAGGAAATGATGATATAGATGAATGGGACCTTCTAAGAATAAAATTCCTTTGCACATTCAAAAACTTCTCCAACAGGATAAAAAGGGAAGCCACAGACTGGGAAATAATATTTGATAATGACATATCTGATAAGTGGCTTAGATCTAGAATTTATAAAATACTCAAGCACCACAACAAAAAAAGGTTAACAACCCAGCTGGAAAATGGGCACAGGATATGAACAGATACTTCACAAAAGAAGACATTCAGAAGGCTCACAAACACATGAAGAAATGTTCAAAATCCCTAGGTCTAAGAGAGATGCAAATCAAAACAACTATGAGATATAATCTTACCCCAGTATGAACAGCAAAATTTAACAGAACAGCAAACAACAAATGCTGGCGAGGTTGCAGAGAATCTGGAATCCTTGTTCACTGTTGCTGGGAGTGTAAAATGGAGCAACCACTATGGAAAGCAGTATGGTACTTTCTCAAAAAGTTGGAAATAGAAATACCATTTGACACAGCAATTCCACTACTGGGAGTATACCCTAAGGAAACCAGAACTGCCACCCAACCAGATATATGCTCAACCATCTTTTTCATGGTTTTTTTTTTTACTATAGTAAAGAATTGGAAACAACCAAGTGCCCATCAACAAACAAATGGATAGAGAAGCTGTGGAATATTCACACAGTGGAATGCTATGCTGCACTGAATAACAAGGAACTCATGAACTATTATGCAAAATGGGTGACCCTGGAGGACATTATGCTGAGTTAAATATCTCAGTCACAAAAGGACAAATACTGCATAGTGCCACTGTTGTAAAGCAGGACTGACATAGGAGTTGGGGGGAAACTAAGAGAGGATAAATAATATATACTGCATTGAAACAGATGAGGGAGAGTACAGTTTAGGAGGAATATATGATTAGGTATTATTGTCATGACAAGAGTCCAGAATGAAGCCTGCATAGAGGAGTGGACTGAACAGAAGGGGATTGTATAACAATGAAAGAATTTTTGTTTTTTATTTGTCAAAAAGAAAAGTAAACTCAGGGTTGTGGGGGGGGGATTGGGCAGGGAGGAAAGTGTGTAACAATGAATTAATGGAAATTTAAAAAACAAAACAAAAAGAATGGGTAAATTTTAAAAAGGAAACAAAATGACATGTTTCATTGAGGAAAAAAATAATTCTATGAGCCTTTTCTGACTTATCTACAAACTAAATTTACAGACAGGCTTGGGAATGGTTGTAATTTGTAATACACACTCCTTAGTAATTATTGTGATTGTTGTTGTGTACCACTGAGTCTGAATTGACCCATAACTGACCCTCTGGTGGGTTTTCAGAGGCAGTAAATCACACGGGAGGAGATTTCCCATCCTTCTCCCATGGAGAAGCTGGTGGATTTGAATCAGGGATTGTAGCACAGTTTCTTTTGGGGTTACAATGCAGTTTGTTACCACTAGGCTACCAGAGGCCACCAGAGCCCTGAGTCAGTAATTGCATGAGAGATTAATCTTGCATTGTTCAGTGCTAGATATTTTTATATAGCTTTTATTTCACTGGAATAGATGAGTGGAAAGTCTGTCTGTTATGAGCAGTTTAAGTACAAAAATATATATTAATGTTGCTGTAACACTTATTATGAGATATCATAGGTTGCTGTTAATTTGCTGTAAAACATTATGAAATATGTTTACTGTGGAAAAATATTATTAATTTGATGCTTAAGTATAGAAATAAGAATATTTGTGGAAAACTATCCTAGCAATTTAACATGCCTAAGTAGGCCTCTTTGAGGCCTAGAGTTCCACTGACCACAGGAGATGCAAACCCTTGATAAGGGAATGTAACTGATAATAACTTGTCTGTAAAGCTACTGGCCTCAGCATGTGTGAATCCTGATTAGGGAATGTAACTTGTTACTGCCCATGTTGCTAAGAGAATGTAACTTGTAAATTTAAGAGTAAGAAATATATTGGGAATCAGCTATATGTTAGAAATAAGAAATATGTTAAGAACTTTCTATGTTATATGTTGGAAATAAAATAAGAAATATGTTAGGAATCTGCTATGTTATGTGTGAGAAATAAAACAAGAAACATGTTAAGAACGTGTTATGCTATATGTTAGAAATAAAATAAGAAATATGTTAGGAATTTGCTGTTAGAAATTATGTTAAGAATATTTGTGAAAACATATTCTTAGTGGCTCTGGGTCCCCACTGACCACAAGTGTGGACCCTTGATAAGGAAATATGACTGGTTACTGCCAGGTTGCCAAGGAAACACAACTAGTATTGAACATGATTGGTCAAACCCATATTGTTATTCAACATGTCCCAGCATGCCCCACTTGCCTCACCATGAGTAATTAATTAAGGCTCAAGGTTCATGAAAACTGTCTGAAATGAATGTATATATGATAAGAATCTGGAACAAAAGGTGCACTACAAAGAGGAGAGAGAAAATGTGCAACAATAAATTAATGAAAACCCAACCTTTCTGTAAACTTTCATTAAAATCACAATTAAAAAATAAAGCACAGGCTTTTGGGGGGGAAGTGTTGAGGTTTTAAAATTTATTACAACAGGTTCAGAGAAATTTTTATTCTGGGAATAGTTTAACCATACAAATAATGTTCAGATTCAGATAACAGATGTTGCCCTGGACGTGCTCACCAAGTTGTGCCAAGAAATCTGGAGAACAACCACTTGGCCAACTGACTGGAAGAGATCGATATTTGTT
>NW_006400114.1:623114-629659 GCF_000299155.1 Elephantulus edwardii
GGGACATCATGCTTGGGAGGGTGGAGCGACAGCGCAGGAGGGGAAGACCCTCTATGAGATGGATTGATTGGGTGACTGGGGTAATCGGGATGGTTGTGTCAGAGGCGGTGCAGTTGGCGCAGGATAGAGCAGGGTTTAGAGCTGTTGTGCATAGGGTCGCTATGAGTCGGAAACGACTCGATGGCACATAACAACAACAACAATAATAATAAAACAAGAAAAAGAAGTCTGAAGTTATGTTTGACAAAAAGAACAAATAGTACGTCAGAGTTTAATGTCCTCACAGTATGGAATCTTATGATAAGAGCTAATCACAGAACCAACATACAACTTTCACAGGAAAAAAGAAAAGCTATGTTAGATACATCTATAGCAACACTGTAGTACAAAAAGGCTTTGTTCTACATGCAAATGCATTTTTTCCTCATAAGAATAATTTCCTGGGGGCAGGGGAGGGGGAGAATAAATCCATAACATATTTCAGAAGCTCATATGCATTGAATTTCCCAGAAACATTATCTCAAAATCCATTGCCTGAAAGTGTTTTTATGTGGAAATCATGATGGAAGGCATTAAATACGGGTTCAAGTTCCCACTATGAAATTGGGGAGAATTAAAGAATAATATTGTTGATTTTTGTTTGTTTGCTTTTCAAATGCAATATCTTTTGGAAGCTGCTCCTTCCAAGAACATTGACCTTCCATAAAACCAGCTGCTATCTTACTTAATCTCCATGACCTACAATAGGTTTTCTTTTTTTGTCCCAGTAACTTTCATCATTTTCATGGGCAAAATACCTATGAAAGTGATATATTTTAATATTAGAAAACATACAAAATAGGGAAAAAAGAGAAAGTTTTCAAAATATTTGCTTCCATATATACATAAATCTACTTTAATATAGTGGAAATTGGGAAATATAAAAATTTTGCTTTATAAAAGATGTTTTTAGAAAAACTGAGACAACTTTAAGCTATACAAAGACTTCCTAGAAGAAAGCTTCTTTTCTTATAGAGGTTTATGCTCACACAAATAATTCCAGCATCAGCCCACCACAAAGTTATACACAGCATTTGGTTTACTCAGCAGTGATCACACTTAAGTTTGTTTTTGAGAAATTAAGGTTCATACTAAAAGCAGAAAGAATTCACAAAAACAGTGGCTTATTGTGGAGTGGTTTTTTTTTTCTCCAACAACATTTATCAACTCATTTGGAACTGTAAAAATAACACAACCTATTTACAGAATTCTATTTTAAATAAACTGCCTGACTTTTTATGTTATTCAGAGTTCATGGCTTAAATCCAATTATCAAACTCTTCTATTATCGTGCATTCCCATGACTGTACTTGTACTGTGTACAGTTCAAGACTGTATTCCTTCTTGACCAAAAGTATCATCAAACTACACATTCATTTACATTGAACAGCTTCTATGTTAGTCTATGTAAGCCTCTTTTTCCTGTTATTTCTTCAGAAGCTGCTCTCATTATTTTTGTGCTCTTTAATTGGCTTCGTTCAGTTGTTTCTGAAGAGTTTCTACCTCTGGGTAAAAATTCTTATTTCTACTTCTGTAGATTCCACCAGTTTTCAATTATTTTGACACAGTATCTCTTCCATTATAACAGTTTCTCATGAAATGTTTGTTGCTGGTACTGTTAATACTTGCTGGCCATCTAGCATGGTCACAATGATGGGCTGATCTGGTTGGAATGGAGTACAAATTTCCAAGCTGAATTCCATCAGTAACTGGGGGTTTTTTGTTGTTGTTAGTTTGGTCTGGTTTTGGGTTTTTGGGTTTTTTTTATTGTTGTTGTTGGTTTTTTTGCAGAAAAGCAAGAATAATTACACATATAAAAACAATGGTTCCCATTCACAATTACAGGAGTGCATTTATAAATAATTATACTTAATTTGCTTTGATGTTTAGCTGAAATCTATTTTCATTATTTGTTGTAACTGTCGTTGTTGTTGTTATGTGCCGTCGAGTCGTTTGCGACTCATAGCGTCCCTATGTACAACAGACCTAAACTCTGCTCTATCCTGTGCCAATCGCACTGCCTCTGACACACCCATCCCGATTACCCCAGTCACTGAATCAATCCACCTCATAGAGGGTCTTGTAACTACTGAGTAAAATATTATGCTTCCTCTTCATAATTTATTTTATTCCTTAATAGATCTTGAAATTTATCTTAGCATTTAAATTGTTAAGCCAGCCAGAAAATATCAATGCTTAGATCTAAGTGTTGCTCTGCTTTTTTTTTTTTTTTAAGGCATTTAAACTGGTAACTGAACTTATAAACAAGGGAGCTTGAAGATGGTCTCCAAGTGATCATGAAATAAATTTTCATTGAGTTTGAGTTTTAGTATTCTCATGTAGGAGAAGGTGAGAGAGGAGAGCTGGGCTGTCCCTGATTTTTCACAGCTCTGTTGATTTTCCTTCAGGCTACAATTATCTTTCAATCGCCTCACTTCATCCTGTTTTGAATTATCCAATCACCCCTTTAGAAAACCCAGCCCAATTTACTGCCAGAATGAAATAGCACAGTATCCCAAAGACTTAGGCATCCTAGAGACAAGACTTCCACTGGGATTGTAGCTTCTCTGACCAAAGAAAGAAAGGTTGGTACATTTAAGTTGACAATTAGAATTAGCTTACATCTGCAAATCTACAACAGAGAAATAGAGCAACCATCAGTAACTATTGTAATGACTTTTTGACCTCCTGAATTACTGGTTGAATTACATCATCCACAGATTCTGCTCTAACTACTCTTTCCGTGTGCCATGGTGTCTGGCCCACTTTAGTTTTGGCATCCCTGCTTATGCCAGCTCAGAGTAGCACTTCTGTGGTGGAATAATGGCCGTATTGTGCTGAATGAAGTGGAGAAGTTTCTAGCCAGTCTGTAGTGAGAGGAGCTCTATTTGTCATGAAAAACAAACTTCATCGTCTTGACCAGTTCTTCTGCCTTCTGAAAGTGTCTTTCCAAATTCTAATACAAACATCTGGCAAAGCTCTGGAGCAGAGGCTGGAGATCAGCAGGAGGTGGTGAGGGGACAGAAGAGCCTGCACCAGACCCAGATGACACAGCCTGATACCCACAAAGCTGCAGCTTCCCAAGGCACTCATTTCCAAAAATGTTGTGACTGGTCAGCACCCAAAATCTTCACTGAAAATCCCTGGTGCTGTGGACAGAGAGAAACGTGGGGGTGGGGGGTGAGTCAAACTCCACTTACTGATTTCTTGGTTATAGCATTTAATCACTGACTTTGCTTCCTGAAAGTAAGTACACAGTGTACTTGGTCCTTAGGTTTGTCCATGCCATTACTGCTACTGGAAATAGCTCTCAAGTACCTGTATTTCCTTTCCATATGTAGAATTCCCTGAAGTAAAACTTAAAAAGCAAGCATGGTAGAAACCAATTCACAGCGTTTCTATGTATTTGAGAATGTTTTGATGTTCCCCTCATTTTTTTACTCTGCAACAACTTTCCAACATAATGGATTTTTAATTGAGCTTATTTTCCTCCAAAACTTTAAAATATGCTCTTTCATCTTCCAGCCTCCAAGATTTCTGACACGAAATCTACACTTATTTGAATCAATAACCTATAACATGCTTTTTATCTCGCTTCTTCAAGAATTTTCTATTTGTCTGTAATTTTCAGGTGTTATATTACAATGTGTCATGATATAGCCTTCTTTATGTTCTTCCATTTTAGAGTTTTTAGGTTCAGTTCTTTCTTCATGTCCAGGAATTTCTGGTGGCTTAGTGGAAAGGACTTGGCTGCCAACCAGAAGACATATAAATTTGAATCCACCAGCTGCTCTGCAAGAGAAAGATGGGCAATTTTCCCTTGAAATTTACTGCTTCTGAAAACCTACTGGAGGCCCAGTTATGGGTGGGTTTCAATTAAATATTACACAACAACATATATTGGGATATTGTTCTTATGTCCTTATTACTATCCTGTTGGTCTTGAATTTAAAAAATCCTACTCTTGGACCCCATAATTCAATATTTCCAGTTGGCTTTGTTGGCTTTGTTGGCTTTTCTTTTGAAGGTTGACAAGTTCCAACCTTGACTTTTAATTCACTTATTCTATCTTCTGTCCACTCAAATTTATCCTTGGATATTTCTCTTGTACTTTCTAAAAAAATTCTCACCACTGGACCGGTAGGCAAAAGATTGAGCCTGCCAACTACTTTATCTTACTTGGATCTGCAATCTTGGTACCTCTTGCAAAACAGCAGTCTGGAGATCAGAAGACATATTGTACTGGAAAAGTCTACAGTCATGGACATCTCCAAATTTCCGAGGAGAACTGATCCTAGCTTTAGGATTAAGGTGAGCCTGATTTAGGCCAAAAGCTTTTCAATCATTGTTAATGATGCTGAGAGCTGAAGTATGCCTTTGAACTCTGGTGAGAGGAAGACTCTCAACAAGACAGATTGACACAGTGACTGCAGCAATGAGCTTGATTGTGTCAGAGACTGTGAGGATGGCACACAGGATAGGACAGGGTTCTGATCTGTTGTTTTATGGTCATTATAAGTTGTACTCAGTGGAACCTAACAACAACAACATTCCTCTTCAATTTCAGAATACATATTTGTTTTCTTAATTGTTTCAATCTTTTTTTAGTTTATAATTTTATTTCTCATTCTGTTTGCTGATCTCCAGTTTATTTTCTGTGTTCTTTGACTATATTTAACTTTATTGAAGAGTTTCTATTTTTCCTACTAACATGGTCTCCGTCAGAGAAATCTCCATTTTTTCCTTTATTTTTATAGACATGTTTCCTTTGTGATATTATGGATTTTATAAATTTTTGTTGTTGTTCAACATAAGCATTTTAATACCTGCTGCAATAATCTGGAACACGGAATTTTCTGAGGATTTTTCCCCTTTCATTCTCCCTAAATTCCACTAGAGGGCACTCTAGTACTTTTTGTTCGTCCAGCTCTGACTAAGTCGTTCTGTAGAAGGAACCCCTAGTTTTGCTTTTGTCTCTACAAGGTTGATAGGAGAATTGATGCCTTTGAGCTGTGCTGCTGGAGAAGAGTATTGAGTATATACCATGGACTGCTAGGAGAATAAACAGTTCGTCTTCTTGTTATGGACGTCGAATTGCCTGCGAATCATAGCGACCCTATGTAAAACAACCCTAAACCCTGCTCTATCCCTTGCCAATCTTACTGTCTCCGACACGCCTATCCCCATTGCCCCAGTGACTGAATCAACCCATCTCATTGAGGGTCTTCCTCTCCTGCGTTGTCCCTTCACCCTCCCAAGCATGACGTCCCACTCCAAGGACTGATTTCACCTTACAACATGTCCAAAGTATGTACGACGAAGCTTCAGAATCCTTGACTCCAAAGAGTATTCCGGCTTCACCTTCTCCAGGACAAACCTGTTTGTTCTCCTAGCAGTCCATGGTATATTCAACACTCTTCCCCAGCACTAGAGCTCAAAGGCATCAATTCTCTTTCTATCATTCGTATTCACTGTCCAACTCTCAGATGCATAGCACGTAATTGTGAAGACTATAGCCTGGATCAGATGCACCTTAGTCTCCAGCCTGACGTTGTTGCTCTTATCTCAATCTCTTCACCATCCATCCTGATGATGCCAACTGGCCCAGTGGTGAGAATCGTTGTCTTCTTGATGTTGAGCTTCATTCCATATAGAATGCTACAGTCCTTGATCTTCTGTAGTAAGCGCTTCAGGTCCTCCTCAGTTTCAGCAAGCAGGGTTGTGTCATCTGAATAATGCAGATTGTTGATGACTCTTCCACCAATCCTGATGCAACATTACTCCTCGTACAGGCCAGTGTCTCGGATGATCTGTTCTGGATACAGATTGAAAAGGTATGGAGACAAAATACATCCATGACAGACCCCTCTTGATTTTGAACCATGTAGTGTCTCCTTGGCTGAACACTGTGACACCGATGTGTCAAATGCGTTAATGGTTGGTTACCCAATGTGGACAGAGAGTGGGGTGGAGCTCTCTGATGAAAATAAGCTTGGAAGGAGGAGTGGCATCCACTTCCGTAATAGCTTGCCTCCAGAAACCCTATGAACCTGGAGAGAGGAAGAAAGGCACCCAAGCGTCGAGGACTCTCCTACATAGGGTCACTATGAGTCACCTGCGACTTGACGGCACTTAACAACAACAACAACAACAACAGTGTCTCCTTGCTCTGTTCTGACGACTGCCTCTTAGTCCAAGTATAGGTTTCGCATTAGCACAATCAAATGTTCTGGGATTCCCATTCTTTTCAGAGTCAGCCATAGCTTGTTGTGATCCACAGTCAAAAGCCTTTGCATTGTCAATGTAGCACAGATAGACATTCTTCTAGTATTCTCTGCTTTCTGCCAAGATACATCTAACATTATCTATAATATCCCTAGTACCTCTTCAAAATCCAGCCTGCACATCTGGCAGTTCTCTGTTGACATATTGCTGTTGTTGTTGTTGTTTATGTGCCATCGAGTCGCTTGCGACTCATAGCGACCCTATTTACAACAGCCCTAAAC
>NW_006400114.1:632129-644402 GCF_000299155.1 Elephantulus edwardii
CTCTTCCTTGGCTCTGGTTGTTGGTTCATATATTTGAATGATAGTGGTATTCACTGGACTTCTTTGTATGCATATAGATATTATCCTGTCTAGAGAAATAATTTTGGAACTCAGGGAGGAGAGAGAGGTGGAGCTTCCCTGATCTCCACACCATATCCCAGGTACTATGGGGAACCCCGTGGATGCCATTGCCAGAGAAATAATTTTGGACCCTCGGGCCAAGAAACAAAAACTGTGCACTGGTCCTGGAGGACACATCCTTCTCTCCTGGGAAGCCATCCTCTTGCATCAACACCTGGTTGCAAATGGAAGACAAGAGGTATTAACCCACAAGAAGTCAATCCTGGAGTGGAAGTTTAAGAACAAGGACTTTTTCTCAGAACCTTCCAGGAAAAGAAGTTGTACATGACAATTGAAGTCATACTGGCTGCATCATAAGAGACTGACAGCAACATGATATTTTCAGAATCACAGAAATCCTGATCGCTTGAGACTTAGGCCATCACATCAGGGGCTGGTCAATGGGAGATGGGTGTTGAATGGTACAAGCAAAAGTAGGAAGGGATGGTGGTGAAGCAGAGAAATGGTGGATTAAAAAAAAACCACAACAAAACAAACATGTAGCGAGGGTAGACAGCAACATCCATTGGTCATGTTACTAACTGGGTAAATGTCTTTCATCTGCTCTTTTCTGTAGAATGCTTGTCTGTCAGATACTATTATATATATTTGAAAAATTGAGACAGACTAAGAAGAAGGATTGACCATCTACTTCTGAAATGATAGGCCTTCAAAAACCCTATGTACAATAGAGCACACTTAGACTATCACATGGTCCAAGCACAGGTTTCATATAAGCAAAATCAAGTGTTCTGGGATTCCCATTCTTCTCAGAGTCAGCCACAGTTGTTATGATCCACGCATGTAAATGCCTTTGCATAGTCATTGAAACACAGATAAACATTCCTCTGGTATGCTCTGCTTTCAGCCAAGATCCATCTGACATTATCTATAATATCCCTAGTGCCATAGTTTCTTCTAAATCCAGCCTGAACTTCAGGCAGTTCTCTGTTGATGTGCTGTTCCAGTTTGTTTTTGGATAATTTTTAGCAGACTGTTGCTCACATGTGACTGTCAGATCACTTTTCTTTGGAAAAGGAACAAATATAACTCTTCCAGTCAGTAGGCCAGGTGGTTGTCCTCCAGATTTCTTGGCACAACTTGGTGAGCACATCCAGGGCAGCATCTGTTACCTAAAATATGTCAATTGGTATACCATCTATTCCTGGAGCCTTATTTTTTGCCATGTCCTTCGAAGCAGCCTGAACTTCTTCTTTCATCACCATAGGCTCTTGCTCATATGTTGTTTGATGAAATTCTTCTGTGTCCACCAATTCCTTTTGGTACAATGACTCTGTATACTCTTTCCATCTTCTTTTAATGCTTACTGGATCATTTAATATTCTGCCTAAAGCATCCTTAAGTATTGGAACTTCAGGTTTGAATGTGTTCTTCAGTTCCTTCATCTTAAGAAATGCTGGGCAAGTTTGGCCCTTTTGATTTTCTGACTCCAGCTCCTTTCAGATTCATCCTAGACAGGGTGAAACCAGGCTGCTCCTTGAAAGCAAGGATTCTGAAGCTTTGTCTTACATACTTTGGGCATGTTGCAAGGAGGAACCTGTCCTTGAAAAGGAACATCATACTTGGGAGGGTGGAGGGACAGCACAAGAGGGGAGGACCCTTGATGAGATGGATTTACTCAGTGTCTGGGGTTATAGGGGTAGGTGTGTCAGAGACAATAAGATTGGCTCAGGATAGAGTAGGGTTCAGAACTGCTGCACATAGGGTCACTATGAGTCAAAGGCAACTCGATGGCACATTACAAGGTTCTACAATCTCCTTCTGAACGCTGTCAGAGGGTCGGCTATCAGTCGGTTCCAATCTGATGGTACACAACAAAGAACAACTCTAGCTCTACATATTTCAGTTGTTTTGTAAAATTTTAAGTCTCTAAGTGATAACTCTGGGCAGTTTCCCCAAGTGCTTGAGCTACTGGATGTGACATTTCCCCTATGTCCTGGGCAGTGGCTGTGGCTTCCTGAAATGGCTGCCGGCCACAGGCAACCAAGATTCTCTCACACTGTCTGTGTAGCTGTGGCTGATGGTAAAAGTTCAAGAGTCGAAAGATCTGACTTCTCACCAATTAGACATGTTTTGTCTAATTAGGGGTGGGGTGGGGTATGACTCTGAGCAGGCAATCCTACCGTACAGCACTGTTTGGTAGTCTGGCTGGTGAACTGGTTCCAAAATTTATCTTTTCTGTAAACTTTTGTTAAAACCACAATTTAAAAAAAAATTATTTAAAAAAAAAATCCTTGCCTCCAAGGAACAGCCTGGACGAAACTGCTTATTCTCCTACTAGTCCATGGTTTATATTCAATACTCTTTTTCAGCACCACAGCTCAAAGGCATCAATTCTCCTTCTGTCATCCTTAGTCATTGTCCAGCTCTCTGATGCATAGCAAGTGATTGTGAAGACCATGGCCTAGCAAGTGATTGTGAAGACCATGGCCTAGATCAGGTGCACCTTTGTCTCTAGACTGACACCATTGCACTTCAGCACTCTGGAGAGATCACTGACAGCAGATTTTTTCCCAATGCAATTTTTCTTCTGATTTCCTGACTGATGGTACCAAGAATGTGTATTGTAGAGCCAAGCAAGAAGTTGTTAACAATCTCAATCTCGTCTCTGTCTATCATAATGTTTCCAATTGGCCCAATAATGAAAATCTTTGTTTTCTTTTTGATTTTGAGCTTTAATCTATATTGAAGGCTGCAGTCCTCGGGTCTTCCTCCATTTCAGCAAGTAAAGTTTTGTCATCTAAATAACACAAGTTGTTGATGAATCTTCCTCCAATCCTGATACCACATTCCTCCTCATAAAGTCCAGCCTCCTGGATGATCTGTTCTACATACAGATTGAAAAGGTATGGAAAAAGGATGCATCCCTGGCATACACCTTTCCTAATTTTGAACAATGAATTATTTCCTTGCTCTGTTCTGATGACTGCCTCTTGGTCCAAGTACATGTTTAGCATAAGCACAATCAAGTGTCCCCAAATTCCCAGTCTTCTCAAGGTTAGCCACAGTTTGTTGTGTTCCACATAATCAAATGTGGATTGTCATAGTCAATGGCATAGTCAATGAAACACAGACATTCCTCTGGTACACTCTACTTTCAGCTAAGATGCATCTGACAATGACTAGAATGTCCCTAGTGCTATGGCCTCTTTTATCCCTCCACAGCCTGAAACACCCCAGTTTCCCATTTAAGTCCAAAATCTCCATCCTTCCCAGTAAATAGTCAAATCTGGAATACTGATATTACCTCCCACCATAACTCACTTCTCATAAAACTTCAGTCTTCCTAGATCATGTCAGTTCTCTTCAACCTCTCAATTGCTATATGCTCCTTATAAACATTTCCTCGCAATTACTTTACCAGACAAATTCTAGCTTCAATTCCTGCTGAGTAGGCACAAGCACTTCTAATACGTAACGGCAGGTCATCCCAGCTCCTACCTATGTGTGAAGACATAGTCATTGTCAAGTGCCGTCGAGTTGCAGGCGACATAGTGACCCTATGAAGGAGAGTCCTCGATGCTTGGGTGCCTTTCATCCTCTTTCCAGGTTCAAAGCGTTTCCGGAGGCAAGCTATTATGGAAGTGGATGCTATTCCTCCTTCCAAACGTGTTTTAATCGGGGAGCTCCACCCCACTCTCTGTCTGCATTGAGTAGCCAACCATTAACGCATTTGACACATCAGTGTCACAGGTAAGCACATCAGCAGTCAAATATTCATCATCTTGGAAAAGAGGACCCATCTTCTATAACTATAGACCTTTTGATTCTAGTGTCAACACCTTCAAGGTCACTACAGACTTCTTTCCTAGCCTCTCCTAGTACTGTATGAATAATATCCAGTGGTTAATTTCACATGCAAGCAAGATTCTACTGAAGATTATCCAAAAATGACTGGAACAACACATCAGCAGAGAACTGCCACAAGTCCAGGCTGGGTTTAGAAGGGACCAAAAAAAAAAAAAAAGAAGAAGGGACCATGGTACTAGGGATATTGTAGCTAATGTTAGATGGGTCTTGGATGAAAGCAGGGAATACCAGAGGAATGTGTGAGTTGATTCCAACTTGAAGGCAATGAGATGAGTTACTGTTGTCAAAAGCACAAATAAATCTAAGAGAAAATGCAGCCAGATTGCTCCATAGATGCAAAAATGGTAAAACTTTATCTTACATACTAAGGAAATGTAGTCAGGGGGGGCCAGTCCTTGAAAATGACATCATATTGGGAAGTTAGGTGGTCAATGAAAGAGAGGAATACCCTCAACGAGATAGATTCATACAGTATCTACAAAAATGAGCTTGAGCATGAGGGAGATGATGATGATGATGGTACAAGATAGGACTAGGTTTGGATCTATTGTTTATATGCTTGCTAGGAGTTGTAGTCGCATTGGGAAAGCCTGCTGTTAGGGACCTCTCTAAAGTACTGAAAAGCAATGATGTCAGTCTGGGACAAAGGTGTGTCTGATCCAGGCCATGGTCTTCGCAATTACTTGCCATGCATCCAAGAGCTGGACAATAACTGAGGATGACAAAAGAAGGATCAATGACTTTGAGTTGTGATGATGGAGAAAAATGTTGAACGTACCACAGACTCCCAGGAGAACAAACCAGTCTGTCCTAGAGAAAGTGAAACCAGGGTGTTCCCTGGAGGTGAGGAATTTAAGACTCCATCTCATATACTTTGGGTGCATAACCAAGAGGGACCAGTCCTAGGAGGGGGACATCATGCTTCAAAGGATGGAAGGACAGCACAGGATAGCAAGACCTAGAATTGACTCAGTGAAGGGAGAAATGGGATTAAGTCTGTCAAAGAAAATGAGATTGACTCAGAATAGGTCATATTTCAGAGCTAATGTACATAAGGTCACTTTGAATTGCAGGCAACTCAATGGCACATAACAGCAACAATGGGAGGTGTAGTAGACTCAATAGCGTGTAACAAGAAAAATTTACATATCCATATATGTAGAGAGAAGGAGGGGGGAGAGAAAGTTGCAGGCAGGCAGGCAGGCAGACTGCTGGCTCCTGAGGCTAAGAAATCTAAGGTCAAGTCAACAAGTACAGTGGGCTGCTGGTTCAAGTCTGAAGGTCTTGAGTTAGATGCAGAATTGGACAGAAAGCTCCCAAACTGTGCCAGAGAGTCTATATACCCGAGAGAGCATTCTCTTCATGATATTACACTGATCATTTTATTGCCTTTAATCCTTTAATTCATTAACATTGTTGTTGTGTACTGGCAAGTCAGAACTAATCATAGCTGACCCTCTAGTGAGTTTTCAGAGGCAGTTAATTGCACTGCCTCTGAGCAGTAAAAGAGGAGAATGACTATCTTTCTTTAGTGGAACAATTTGTGGATTTGATCTCCATGTGCCTTTGAGATTGCAGCATAGCTTCTTGTAACTAGGCCACCCAAAGTTCCCTCTTTAAAATCACAGAAGTTAGGGTTTGGTTTGCTGTGTGTGTGTGTGTGTGTGTGTGTGTGTGTGTGTGTGTGTGTTGAAGTTAGGATTTACAGCACATAAACTACATTCCATTACACTGAGGATCACAACTGTACTGGCATCCAATATTAGCCACAGTTGTTTGTTTAGTCATGGACCTGACACCTGGCAAAATCCACTTTTAGATCTGTTCCTGACAGGCAATTGGGTTTCTCTAGTCTGCAGAGTGAGAAAGATACACATCAGACATCTGTCTTCCCTTGGTCATAAGAGACTGGTACTCACAATTGAAGCTAATGCCTTTATTCTGTCTCTTCTTTGTGTGAATAAAGTATGTCTATGCACAAGTGGAGCATGAGCTTTGTTGGTGATCCTGAACTCTGGTATGGCACACATGCACTGTCACTTTCTCTTTTTTTTAAAAAAAAAATCTTTCTTTTGGGAGGATAGTTTATCTATATCAATTTTATGTCATAATGATAAAATAAAGTTTTAACTCATTAAGATTTATAACAGTAACATCACTGTTATAAAACAAAACTGACATGGAGTTGGGGAAAACTAAGAAAAGAGGGGATAAATAATGAACATTGCATTGGAACAGATGAAGAAAAGAACTGTTCAAAAGTAATGTATGATTAGTCATTATTTGTATGACAACACTCCAGAATAAAAGGTGCATAGCAAAGAGCACTGGCGAGGGTGAAGGGAGGAAAATATGCAACAATGAATGAATGAATGAATGAATGAAAATCCAACTTTTCTGTAAACTTTCATTGAATTTCACAATTAAAAAAAAGAAAAGAAATAATTGATGTGTAACATAAACAGTAATCCTTTTGCACTTGGGAGCTGTTTTTATTGGGTTAAAACTATAAGAAGGTTCCTAGTTGAGTGCAGAGTAGAGTTTTTGGTACATATTTTAAAACCAACCAACCAATTATCCAATTTTTGGTACAGCATGCCATCTGAGTTATAGGAGAGAAATGATATCTGCCTGTGTATTTTGGATTCATTGTCATATGAAATACTAGAAGTCCCTGATTTACAGTGGGGTTCTGTTCCAACAACTCTATAGTAAATTGGTTCTGACTAAAGTCCAGTAACACATATTTTAAATTATTACCTTTTATTATCAGTATATTTATAAATGCAAACCTTTGTGTTTGGTGGCTGGAAGCATTACATATAAACTTACAATTTTTAAAATTGCTTTCCCATCATTCTTATAATTTGTTTTGTAACATTAATTACAATTTATCAATGTCATCCAATGGACTGCCAAAAGAATAAATATTCTTGGAGAAAGTGAAGCCAGAGTACCCTTTGGAGGCAAAGATGATAAAACTTTGCCTCACATACTTTGGGCATGTTGCGAGGTGGGGCTATTCCTTCAAGTGGGACATGATGCTCAGAAAGGCAGAGGGTTGACAAAGGAGAGGAAGACTCATCCAGGTGGATGAACACAGTGATTAGTGCCTACAATGGCCCTACTGTGTCAGAAGTGTGAGGATGGCATGGGTTTCAGATCTGTTGTTCATAGGGTCATAATGGGTCAAACTCGAGAGTACCTAACAAAAACATTTGTTATAACATCTCATCAAATCCTCACTGTATCTTGCCTTTCCCTTCATCCCATCTATCCATCCATTCATTAATTTCTGCTCCTCTCTCTCTCTTCCTATCCCTACCCCATGATTCTATTCCTTACAAAGTGTATCTTAAACAAAACCACAAATCACAAAAATTTACTGGGTTATGAAGAAAAGTTAGCATTTTTGCCACTTTGTCACTTGAGGTAATAATTCCAGTTATGGAAGGTTCTGGTCATCTAGATTACACATAGAACAGGGATGGCATTTTTAGTTAGAAAACTAGCTAGACTTATTTTAGGCCTTTCCCTTTTTTTCCTTCACATCTTTTGTGGTAACGTCTCACTGTTTCTGAAACCTGCCTATTGATTTTAGTAAAGTGATTAACACTTAGGTTCATATTTTCAAACTGATGACACTAATTTAGCTCTGTAAACTATATATATATATATATATGACAATGTTGTGATAAGTAAATCATAAAATTGACCATCAAAGCAACAATGTCTGTCTAAGGTGTGCCTGATCTGGGCCATGTGTCAGAGACAGTGAGATTGGCTCAGGATAGGGCAGACGTCAGAGCCATTGTTTATTTATGGTGTTGCTATGAATCTTAGTTGACTGGACAATGCATGACAACAACAACCCTCAAAGCAAGGGTAGTTAGTGACCAAAAGATGCAAATTACTATACTGTTGTTGTTAAGGGCCATCGAGTTGCAGACAACTCATAGCGACCCTATGAAGAAAAGACCTGAACACTTGTATAACTTTCAGTTTCTCCGAGTTCATAGAGTTTCTGGAGGCAAGCTATTTCAAAGTGGATGCCACTCCTGCTTCCACGCTTGTTTTAATGGAGGAGCTCCACCAAACACTGTCCACCAAGGGTAACCATTATCACGTTTGACACATCAGTGTCACAATGTTTATCATCACAGCAACCATGCGTTACCTCTGCACAGCAAATGGACAGACCAGTGCTATACCGCTTAGAAGAATGTTTGACCAAAACCAGTTAAAACCAGGCCTGAGGGTCGCAGATTAAAATCACCCACCTTTGGCTTGGTAGCATAACTTTCTATCCACTAGGCCAACAGAGCTCTCTCTATGCTGTTGTTGTTTTTGTTAGGTCTCATTGAGTCATAGACTCATAGTGACCCTATGAATGAAAGACCTGAACACTTGGATAATTTGTATAATTTTCATCATTTCTCCAAGTTCATGGAGTTTCCAGAGGCAAGCTGCTTACCTCTTCAGTTTAGGGAAGCAAAGATATAGTTGCTATGTGCTTGCAACTCACAGCAACCCAATATACAACAGCTCTTACCCCTGCTGTATCTTGAGCCAATTTCCCTGTCTCCAACAAATGTACCCCCATTAAACCAGTCACTGAGTCAATCCATCTCACCTGGAATCTTCTTCTCTTATCCTGTTCCTCATTCCTTCCAAACATGATGTGTCTCTTCAAGAACTGGTCCCTCCTATCAACATGCCCAAATAATGTCAGACGGAGCTTCAAAATCTTTGCCTCCAAAGAGCAACTTGTTTTCACTCTCTCCAGGGGAAACCTGTTTGTTCTCTTGTTGTTGTTGTTATGTGCCGTCAAGTCGTTTGTGACTCAGCGACCCTATGTACAAGAGCTCTAAACGTCGTTCTATCCTGTGCCAACCTAGCCATCTCAAACGCACTCATTCCCACCACTCCAGTCACAGAATCAATCCATCTCATTGAAGGTCTTCCTCTCCTTCGCCGCCCCTCCAATCTGCCAAACATGATGTCCCTCTCCAAGGTCCAGTCCCTCCTTGCAACATGTCCAAAGTATGTCAGATGAAGCTTCAGAATCCTTGACTCTAAGGAGCATTCCAGCTTCACTTTCTCCAGAACAAACCTGTTTGTTCTCCTAGCAGTCCAAGGTATATTCAACACTCTTCTCCAGCACCATAGCTTAAAGGCATCAATTCTCCTTCTATCATCCCTATTCACTGTCCAACTCTCTGATGCATAGCACGCAATTGCAAAGACTATAGCCCAGATCAGGTGCACCTTAGTCTCCAGCCTGACATCACTGCTTTTCTTGAGAGGTCTTGAGAGGTCCCTCCCAGCTGACTTTCCCAATGCAATTCGTCTCTTGATTTCCTGGCTGCTGTTACCAAGAGTGCTGACTGTGGAACCAAGTAAACTAAAACTGTTAACTATCTCAATCTCTTCACCATCCATTCTGATGCTGCCAATTGGCCCAGTGGTGAGAATCTTTGTCTTCTTGATGTTGAGCTTCAATCCATATAGAAGGCTGCAGTTCTTGACCTTCTGGAGCAAGTGCTTCAGGTCCTCCTCAGTTTCAGTAAGCAGAGTTGTGTCATCTGCATAATGCAGATTGTTTTGTTTTGTTTTTTAGTTTTATGTATTTCTTTTTTTGTTTATTATTAAATTTTATTAATTTTAATGAACATTTAAAGAAATTTTGGGTTTTCATTTATTCATTGTTGCACTATTTTCTCTACCCTCTTCCCCAGTTCGTTCTTCTCCCCCCGCCCTTGCAAGTCTGTTTTAATAGTCCAATTGCCACAGTGCTTGTCAAAGCCAGTTCTGAATAATGCAGATTGTTGATGACTCTTCCACCAATCCTGATGCCACATTCCTCCTCATACAGCCCAGCGTCTTGGATGATCGGTTCTGCATACAGATTGAAAAGGTATGGAGACGGACCCCCTTCTTGATTTTGAACCATGTCTCCTTGCTCTGTTCTGACAACTGCCTCTTGGTCCAAATATAGGTTTCGCATTAGCACAATCAAATGTTCTGGGATTCCCATTCTTCTCAGAGTCAGCCACAGCTTGTTGTGATCCACACAGTCAAAAGCCTTTGCATAGTCAATGAAGCACAGATAGACATTCTTCTGGTATTCTTTGCTTTCTGCCAAGATCCATCTAACATTAACTATAATATCTCTAGTACCATGAGCTCTTCTAAACCCAGCCTGGCAGTTCTCTGTTGACATATTGTTCCAAACGTTTTTAGATAATTTTCAGCAGAATCTTGCTTGCATGTGATATTAATGATATTGTTTGATAATTTCCTCACTCTGTCACCTTTCTCTGGAATGGGAACAAATATCGATCTTTTCCATTATCAGTCCATATTACTAAATTCAAGACCAACAGAAGTTTTCTGGTGGGGCTTCTTAAAAAGCCCTTTCAAAAACAAGGATATGGTAGCTGGAGCTCCAATAATCATTTTGGCCCGTCAGGCAAATTAAGAGCTGGGAGTCAAGCTAAACTGTAAGAACAGCTGAACAGAAAGACAAGAGTATAGGTCGCTGGGCTAAAACCTACGTCCTTGCTTTAGAAAAGCAGCAAAAATATGGGTTTAGTATATGGGTTGGCTGCTAGTATTTCCTGTATTTCTGTCTTTCCTGATTTTTAGTGGATTTCTTTGAAAAAATTTGAAGTTACAGCCATTTGTGGATATGATGTCAGTAAGAGTTGGGATGTTAGAACCAGGAGAGGGGGAAATAGAGCAAAATGTGTATACTTCTCTCAGGGGAAATACTGCTCAAATCCTTACTCTCACTCTTCCCTCAAGGTCATCTCTTTCTCTTACCTCCTGGATCTATGCCCTGAGAATGCAGAGCGAGCTCACCTTCGCAGGCAGTGCGCCCAAACCTCAAGCCCTAGACCAGATGCGCCCACTCCAGGCCTCGCCTTTCTCCCGTGCCGCACGGGGTTGGCAACCATCGAGACCCTGCTGAACGCATCACTTGGCATCCCCTCGGGCCACCATTGGCCAGCGCAGGTCACATGCAGAGAGCCACGGTTCCTATTGGTGGGGGACAGCGGCGACCTAGGCTAGGCTGCAGAGGACGGGTGCGCATAGACCACTGCGGGCGCGCAGGCATCGGTGGTGAGTGTGGGCCAGGGGTGGGCTTGACCGAGACCTCATGAGGGGCGTTAAGGCAGTCGGTGGAGTGCATGTGAGAACGGTCCCCGCCTGTAAGGATCGGCGGGACGACCGACTCCCTTGCCAGTAAGGCGTCCAGGCTTTGTTCCCCCATAGGTGGGTGGGAAACGATGGGGGTGCGACCACCCCCATTCCTTAGAGTAGAGCCTGCGGGGCTGCAGGACCCTCCGTGGTTCCAGGCGCAGGTCACAAGGCTTCTGGGAAGCGCAATGGCCGCCCTATTTTCATAAAGGGGCAGCCCCAGGTGTTCCAGGCCCCAACACTGCTGGATTTAGACGTGCTTGCTACCAGCCGCTCTGTCTTCTATCTCTGGCCTCCAAAGTGAGCGAGTGCTGGGCGGGACGCTACAGGAATGCCAGCATCTTGGGCGCAGACGGCAGCCTGGAGCGGTAGGATTTACTGACCGTCAGCACGGACAGCTCCCTGGCTCTGGTGAAATGTGTACAATGAGATGATGTTACAAGGCTCTGTGCCTTTGTTTTCAATAGAAAACTGGGTGGTAAACGGTGCTGCAGAATACTCAGGCTTTCATTTCTTCAGGAAAATTTGAATGTGTTTGTATGTGGACGATCTTGATTTTTTTTTATTTTTTTATTTTTTTTTTTTAGTGTTAGCAACTTCTAATTTTATAATTGAACGCTGAGGGACAGGTTACTTTCGAATTTTAACCACTGGGACATGTATTCTCAGCATGGGTTGTGGTGTAATAATACCTAAGGGAACAGAATTTGTTTCTTGGGGACCTTAGATATTACATTGACTTTTGACCCTTTAAAGCGCCCTAGTAGATAAAAAAATATGTGTGAATAAATATATTTAGCATTAAAATTTCACTCTGGAAAGAAAATGCCTAGAAGTATTTTTGTGGGTAGGTGGAGATGAGAAATAAAAAAAGAGTTGGGGAAACCCTGCTCTTGGAAATGTTGTTGTTGTTGTTATGTGCCGTCGAGTCGTTTCCGACTCATAGCGACCCTTTGCACAACAGCCTCTAAACCCTGCTCTATCCTGCGCCAACCGCACCGCCTCTGACACACCCATCCCTATTACCCCAGTCACCGAATCAATCCATCTCATAGAGGGTCTTCCCCTCCTGCGTTGTCCCTCAACCCTCCCAAGCATGATGTCCCTCTCCAAGGACCC
>NW_006400114.1:644772-653539 GCF_000299155.1 Elephantulus edwardii
TTCCTGACTGCTGGTGCCAAGAGTGTTGACTGTGGAGCCGAGCAAACTGAAGCTGTGAACAATCTCAATCTCTTCGTCATCCATCCTGACGCTGCCAATTAGTCCAGTGGTGAGAATCTTTGTCTTCTTGACATTGAGCCTCAGTCCATACTGAAGGCTGCCTGCTCTTGGAAATAGATGTTCATATTTTCTGCTGTTCTTTATCAGCGAGCCAACTGTTACTCATAGCAATCCTATGAACAATAGATCAGAACCTTGCACTAGTCTGTCCTCACCATCTCCCATATGCCCATAGTGCAGTCACTGTCAACCTAACTTGTTAAGGATCTTCCTTCTTTCTCTTCATCTTTCCCAGCATGAAGTCCATGCAGTCTTTTTCCAAGGACTAGACTAGCCCCTCCTGATAACAAGCGTGAGACAAAGTTTCACCATTTTTGCCTCTAAGAAGCAACCTGGTTGTACTTTTTACATTGATTTTTCTTCAGTTATTGTCAAAATTTCAGATGTGTAGGAAATAGAAGAAAAGACCATGACTTGGATCAGCACTCCTTAGTCTTTTAACTGACTTTCTGTTCTTAGCACTTAGGAAAGGTCCTTGACAGCAGATTTTTATACTGTAATTTAGGTAATTCCAATTATTATGGGCCCAGTGAGACAGTAGAACTGCTCCATGGGGTTCCCAAGACTGTAATCTTTACAGAAATATACTACTGCATTTTCCTCCTGTGGAGTAGCTTGTGGATTCAAACTGCTGACTTTTCACTTGGCAACCAAGTGCCAACTGAATCACTCTTCTCTCAGGAACTCTTCAAGTAAGAAGTTAAACATAACCCCATTATCACTATTTTGGATAATCTCTCTGAGGTTCTTTGTATACATATATTTTATATCTTGTGTTTAACTTAAGTTACATTGACGTCCTGTGGCCTCCTAGTCCTTAGGGAGTTGCCCTGCTAACCTGAAAACTGAGCCTCTGACTGTTCAGATCTACCATCTGCTCCAGGAGAAAGATGAGCAGTCTCTTTCTGTGTAATTATAGCCTTGGAAATATATTAGAAAGTCAGCTGTGAATTGGTTCTGACTTAATGGCAGTGAGTGAGTGAGTGAGTGAGTGAGTGAGTGAGTGAGTGAGTGAGTGAGTGAATCTAAGTTACAGAAGTGTTTTGTCACTTTAAATCCATTTTTTAAATTTATTATTAATTTCAATGAAAATTTACAGAGATTTTGGATTTCCATTCATTCATTGTTGCACTTTTTTCCTCTCCCAACCCTCCCCCTAGTACACTACGCTTTTTTTTGAAAAATAGAAGAAAAACTCTTTCATTGTTTTACAATCCCTTCCCCTGGTCCACTCCACTATGCAGCCTTCACTCTGGACTCCTGTCATGACAAAAATACCTAATCACATATCCCTTTTAAACAGTTTTCTCCATCATCTGTTTCAATCTGTTTCATCTGTTTTTCATCTGTTTCAAAATACATTATTGAACCCATTTTTCTCAGTCTCCCCCCAACCCCGATGTCAGTCCTGTTTTACAATAGTGGCATCATGCAGTATTTGTCCTTTTGTGACTGAGATACTTCACTCAGCATAATGTCCTCCAGGGTCACCCATTTTGAATAATATTGCACGAGTTCCTTGTTTTTCAATGCAGCGTAGTATTCCATTGTGTGAATGTACCACAGCTTCTCTATCCATTCGTTTGTTGATGGGCACTTAAGTTGTTTCCAACTCCTTGCTATTGTGAACAAAGCCACGATAAACATGGGTGTGCATGTATCTGCTTGGATGTCAGTTATGGTCTCTTTAGGGTATATTCCCAGTAGTGGAATTGCTGAGTCAAATGGTATCTCTATTTGCAACTTTTTGAGAAAGCTCCATATCACCTTCCACAGTGGTTGCACCATTTTACACTCCCACCAACAGTGAGTAAGGGTTCCAATTTCTCCACAACCTCGCCAGCATTTATTGCTTGCTGTTCTGTTAAATTTTGCTATTCTTACTGGAGTGAGATGATATCTCATAGTTGTTTTTATTTGCATCTCTCTTAGAGCTAGGGATTTTGAACATTTCTTCATGTGCTTGTTGGCCATCTGAATGTTTTCTTTGGTGAAGTGTCTGTTCATATCCTGTGCACACTTTTCTGTTCGATTATTTACCTTTATCTTGCTGTGGTGCCCAAGTATTTTATAAATTCTGCAAATAAGTCCCTTATCTGATATGTCATTACCAAATACTTTTTCCCAGCCTGTGGCTTCCCTTTTTACCCTGTTGGAGAAGTTTTTGGATATGCATAGGGATTTGATTCTTAAAAGGTCCCATTCATCTATTTTATCTTCTCCTTTTAAATCCATTTTTAATAATCATAATATGTTTTTGAAATAATGTCAGTATCAGCCTATATTTTTCACAGTTTCTCCTAGCTTCTTATCCTGGCTTATTTCTTCCTCCCTATTGTCTTCAGGTTGATTCCGGCTCATAGTGACCCTCCATCAGGTTTCTGAGGCTAAAATCTTAATGAAGGCAGACTGCCTATCTTTCTTCTATGCAGAAGCTGGTGATTTGAACTGCAACCTTTTCATTAGTAGTGTAACAATCTATTCACCATACTCCCTCTCAGTTCATCCTATAGCAGATGATTCAGGCTTGTGTTAATTTTTTTAAGCATGGGTGTTTTGGTTTGTTGTGGTTTTTTCCCCTCATTCATATACATTGCATTTCATTCACATTGTGTTTCATATAATCATTCCCATACATTGTACTTTGTAAAATTACTCTCTATTGATCTGTGCCCACCATTACCCCATCTTTTCAAATCACCACTGGATCCTTCTGGTGGAGAATTCTTCACACCCTCCATCCACTCTGCCCCCATCAATATGGATTGTACTTCAACATCAAGAAAACAAAGACTCTTATTACCAGGTCAACAGGCAGTAACATGATAGATGGAGAAAGGATTTAAGTTGTTTATGACTTAATTTTGCTTGGATCCACAATCAACACTATTGGAACTAGCAGTCAGGAAACCAAAAGACGAATTGCATCGAGAAAATCTGTTGAGAAATCTGTTGAGAAAATCTCTAGTGCGGCAACTATGTCTGTCTAGAGAATAGGGTGCTCCTGATCCAAGTTATGGTCTTCTTAGTTGTTTGCTATGCACCTCAGAGCTGCACAATGAGTAAGAATTGAAGAAGACTTGATGCCTTTAAGCTGTGGTAGAAGAGTATTGAACATACCAAGGACTGCTAAGAGAATAAATAGATCTGCCCCAGAGAGGATGAAACTAGTTTGCTCATCGGAGACAAAGACTTTTTTTAATTATTAAATTTTATTAATTTTAATGAATATTTACAGAGATTTTGGGTTTTCATTCATTCATTGTTGCACTATTTTCTCTACCTTCCTCCCCAGTTCGTTCTTCTTTTTTCCCCCCTTGAATGTCTGTTTTAATTGTCCAGTTGCCACAGTGTTTATCAAAGCCAGTTCTGATTAATCTCCTTTGTCAATGTGTCCTTTGCCATTCCCTGATCCATAAGGAAAAGGGGATGGCATATTCGCTTAGCTATTTCCTGCTGAAAAGGGATGCTGTGGGTTTCAGGGTGAAGATCTTCGGAGACAAAGATTTTAAAGCTCTGTCTCACATACTTTGGGCATATCACCAGAAGGGACTAATGCTTGGAGAAGGACATCACACTTGAAAGTGTAGACGGTCAGCACCCGAGAGGAAGACCCTGAATGAGATGGATTTACTCTAGCAATGGAGTCAGGTGTGTCAGAGATGGTGAGGTTGGCTTAGTTAGGACAGGGCAGAGTTTAGAGCCAATGTTCATAGGGTTGCTGTGAGTTGTAGTCAACTCAATGACATAAAACAACAACCCACGGCTAAGGGAGCTCTGCTGGATTAGTAAGGAGTTGAGCTGCCGACCAGAATGAATGCAGTTTTAATCAACCACCTCATCCATGGGAGAAAGATGAGCAGTCTCTTCAATACATTTTACTGCCTCTAAAAACCCACTGAAAAAGTCAGCTATGAATTTGTTCCACTCAATGGTACATGACAACAACAACAACAACCCATAGCTGAGCTAGTTTTCTCCCATGGAGACAAATCACCATATGTTCTTTTATTCTACAAGCCCATTTTACAAAGGTCATAGCATACCTCCAATTTAGCTTGTTTTGGTTTTGTCACTAAAAGACTGTAAAAAAAATCATCTGATTCTAGTTCAATGTTTGACTTCCTTTGGAAAAAATTTCACTGAAAACAGGTGACAACCCAGGACCACAGAGGAGATTTTCTTTTGATTAGTTTGCATTCCCTGGTACTCACAGGGAAAGTGTCTTATTTTATTTTCTTCCATTTGACATAAATGATTGTTTTTAGGTGCCATCAAGTTGGCTATTACCCACAGCAAACCTACGTGCAAGAGAATGAAACATTTGTCAGATCCTTCACTATCCCCACAGTCCTCTCGGAAATTATTAGTTATTTCTAAACAGGAAAAAGAAAGTTATGGTGAACTAGTGGGTAAGGAGTTGTGCTGTAAACCCAAAGGCAGGCAGTTTTAATCCACCAAGCTGCTCTGGGGGAGAAGGATGACCTGTCTTTTCCCATGCAAGTTACACCCTCATAAAATCCGCTGGAGGGTCAACTATGATTCTGACTCGTTGGCAATGGGAAGTGATTTTAAATTGAGAAATCTCTTTTCTTAGTCCTTAAGAAGTTGTGCTGTTAATCCAAAGGCTTCTGAATCCATCATTGTCACACATACTTGCATATATACTCTTCACTTGTTAACTATTTTGTTGAGCATTTTAATTAGAAAAGGGTGTTGAACTTTGTGAAGAGCTATTTCTATGTCAATTGATACAATCATGTTTCTTTATTGATATGATGATTATATTGATTGTTTTTGCATGGCTATTATTAATCAGCCTTGGTCATGATGAATTCTTTTGGGGAAATTTTTTTATTATCTGCTCAGTTTTTTCTTTACAGATGAGTCTATTCAAGCTCAACTTCTGTCTGTATCAATTTGGGCAGGGTGTGAGTTTCCAAGAATTTATCCATTCCTCTAAATTTTCAAATTTGTGGGAACATAGTTTTTCATAATATTCTCTTATTAATATTCTGTTTTAATTTCAGTTGTTTCTGACCTGACATCACACATTTCCTTGCTTCAATTTGAATTATTTGTGTCTTTTCTTTCTTTTCCTATGTTCGATTTGCCAGTGATTTGTCACTTTTTTTTGACTTTTTAAAGAACCAACTCCTGGTCTTGTTGACAATTTCAGTTGTTTTTCTGTTTTCTATTCCATTTGTTTCTGCCCATATCTTTATAATTTCCTTTCTTCTAGATGCTGTAGAGTTAGCCTGCTCGTTTTTCTCCCCAGTTTGTTGTAGATTTGGATTGAGTTGTTTGGTTTACTACTTCTTATTTTATGTGTTTACTTATTACTATGAGATGTGTGTTAAGGTTGTAGCCTCTCTCCATACCTATTCAATCTTTATGCTGGGCCTATCATTCAAGAAGCTGAACTCTATAAAGATTGTCATATCAGGACCGAGGAAGGCTCAGCAACAATCTCTGTGCAGATGACACAAACTTGCTTGCTGAAAGTGAAGAAGACTTGAAACGCTTGCTGCCGAACATCAAACACTGCACCCTTCAATATGAATTGCATCTCAACATCAGGAAAACAAAAATTCTTAGCACTAGACCAATATACAGCATTATAATAGATGGAGAAAGGATTGAAACTGTCAATAGCTTCAGCTTACTTCGATCCACAATCAAGACCAGCAGTCAGGAGATCAGGAGACATACTGCATTGGGAAAATCCACTGTCAGGGACCTCTCCAAAGTACTGACATCAACAATGTCAGTTTGAGGCCTATATTCCATCTGATTCAGGCTGTGGCCTTTTTAATCACTAGCTATGCATCTGAAAGCTGGACAGTGAATAAGGATGACAGAAGAATCGATGCCTTTGAGCTGTAGTGTTAGAGAAGAGTATGGAATATCCCGTGGACTGCCAGAAGAATAAACAGATATGTGATCTTGGAGAAAGTACATTGAGAGTGCTCTCTGAAGGCAAAGACAACAAGGCTTCTTCTCACATACTTTGGGCATGTTGTTAGGAGGGGGGCATCATACTTAGAAGGTAGAGAGGATCAGCAAAAGAGAAGACCCTCAACCAGATGGCTTAATAAAGTGACTGTTGCAATGGCCTTGAGTATGTATGGAGTATGTATGTTGTTGTGTACTGTAGAGTCGGAACCAAGCCATAGCTGAAAGTGCCCATCCTTCTGGAATAATGAAAATACCGCAGGATAGGACAGGATACAGATCAATTGTTTATAACATCATTATGAGTCATACTTGACAACAATCTCAAAATATGCCTTGGCTGTATCACTAAGGTTTTGGTATGTTTTTGTTCTGATTTGTTTCAAGAAACTTTGTTTTGGTTTTTTTTTAATTTTATTAATTTTAATGAACATTTACAAAGATTTTGGATTTTCATTCATTCATTGTTGCACTTTACTCCCTGCTCACCCCTTCCCCCCCAGTTCACTCCTCTCTTTGAAAAGTAAAATTCTTTCATTGGTATACAATCCCCCCGCACCCCTCCCACTGCCCCAAGTACACTCCACTATGCAACCTTAATTCTGGACTCTTGTGATAACCATAATACCCTATCATATATCATGTTTAAATTGTTCTCTTCCTCATCTGTTTCAATGCAGTATACATAATTTATCCAGGTTTTTCTTAGTCTTACCATGCAGTATTTGTCCTTTTGTGACTGAGATATTTCACTCAACATAATGTCCTCCAGTGTCACCCGTTTTGAATAATATTGCATGAGTTCCTTGTTTTTCAATACAGAGTAGTATTCCATTGTGTGAATATACCACAGCTTCTCTATCCGTTCGTTTGTTGATGGGCACTTGGGCTGTTGGGTTTGTTTTTATTTAGGATTTCCATTCATTCATTGTTGCACTTTTCTCCCTTCCCACTCCACCCTCCCATTCGCTCTTCTTCAAGAAACTTTCATTTTTCTTTTTTCTGTAACCCAGTAGTAACAGTTATAGGTGTTATTTTGCTTCTGCATGTGTCCATTGTGGAGTTGGGGTTTTTTTTTATTCTCTTGTTAATTTCTAGTTTTATGCTATTGTCTGAGAAAATATTTTGTATTATTTCTGAGCTTTTGGGTTTATTTAGACTTTCTTTGTGCCATAATATATGGTCAGTTCTGGAGAATATATCATGTGTGCTTGAAAAGAATGTAAGTTGAGTTCTTCCTGGGTGCACTGTTGTGGTATTTCTTTCCTCAAGTTTGTTAACATTTATTTTATGTGTTTTGCAGCTTTATTATTTATTATTTGCCACATAGATATTAAGGTTATGTTCACTTGTTCTTTATTTTAATCCATGCAGTATTCCCTTGTTCTTTTCAGATAGTAGCTTCTTGGTCTAGGTATAAGTTTAGCATGAACAAAAATTAAGTGTGCTCATTTCTTTCAGTGTTATCTATAATTCATTATGATCTACACAGCCAGATGCCTTTGGTTAGTCCATAAAACAAAAATAAACATCTTTCTGGTGTTCTCTACTTTGAGCCAAGATCCATCTGACAGTAGCAGTGCTAAAACCTCTTTGAATGTAGTATGAATTTCTAACTATTCCCTGTTAATATACTGTTCTAGATGGTTTTTAATAATCTTCAGCAAGATTTTACTTACATGTGATGTTAGTGATAGTGTTCAATAATTTCCACATTCTGTAGGATTCCTTTTTTTTTATTTTTAAATTGGAACAAATATGATCTCTTCCAGTTAGTTGACCAAGAAAGGAGAGAAAAAGAAATAGATATAGATGCAGTTGTATATTTATATGCTGGAGAAGGATTTGCAATCTCCAGTGCAATTAACTGATTCTGAAAACCCTCTGTGGGTTGGTTCCGACTTGACAGTACACAGCACAGTTTGATTATCATGTGCCTTGGTGTGGGTCTCTTTGGTTTTACTCTACTTAATGTGGGGTTTTTTTTCCTTTCTTTTTTGAATTTTTATTAAATTTTATTTTAATGAACATTTACAGAGATATTGAATTTCCATTCATTCATTGTTGCACGATTTCCTCTACCCACCCACCCCCAGTTCGTTCTTCTTTTTTTTTCCCCCTTGAAAGTCTTTTAATTGTCCTACTGCCACAGTGCTTATCAAAACCAGTTCTGATTAATCTCCTTTGTCAGTGTATCCTTTGCCATTCCCTATCACTCCTCCATGAGGGAGACTTCACCCTGATTCATAAGGAAAAGGGGACGGCGTATTCTCTTAGCTACTTCCTGCTGAAAAGAGACGCTATAGGTTTCTGGGTAAAGATCTTCTCTCACTACTCTAAAGGGCCCCTTTGGCCATAGGAAACACGTAGACTATTTTGGAGACTGATATTGGAATTTAGATGCACTGTTATCAGTTGTGCTTAGCCATACATATTCATATCCTTGAAGATGTATTATGGAATTGTTGCAGCCTAGAAGACACAAATTTAACAAGTTAAAAGTACATGAGTCAAAAATTAAAAGCAATAATATTCCAAGTAGAGGTTCTAAAAGTGGCACAAATCAAGTTACAGAGGGAAGGTAGTTCTTATAATAAAAGGCCTATTGACTAGCACTTTGTCTATTATAAAATAAAGGTCAGGAACCACAAGATGTAGAGACTCAACTATTTTTTTTCTATAATTATATTTT
>NW_006400114.1:659957-699402 GCF_000299155.1 Elephantulus edwardii
GGTGGGGGAAGGGGAGGAAAGCAAGGGAATAGGGGACAAGGAGCGCAGGGGTTGGACACTATCACCAAGAGGTGGGGACGGGGCTTGTGTGCGTGCTGCTGGGGGTTTATGCAGCAGCACCCTGTGTGCTAAGGGTCACACAGGTGTGGGCTGCAGGGGGGTCCCACAGTGTCCGGCAGTCTTCGCTCCTGAGACTCAACTATTTGTTGTTCTTAAGTCCTGGGCCAAATTCCATCTACCACTGGGTTGTTTTGCATCTCGGAAGTCTACATGCAAGGCAGAGGTGAAGTAAGGAATAGCTTATGAGGTTTTCCTTCCATTCCAACAACTAAGAAATAGTGAGCAGAGTTGGGACCTCAGAAGGCTTTTAGGACCAAATAGTAGGTTCCTGTGTCCAGGAGAAAATGAATATACTTACCAGTAATGTTAATGCTTACCCACAGCTCTTCTTGGAGGATCTAAATTGTTGATGTGACTACTTAATATTTGACATCTAGTTTGTCTTCTCATTTTTTTAATCTTTCAGGAGCAGGTACTTTGGATTTTGATGAAATATCTCTCTTTTTTTCTTTTCTTTTGTAAGTATGTGCTTGGGGTCATCTATAGAAATCTTTAACTAAACCAGCTTTTTGAAGGTCTTTTTCTTGTATTTTCTACTAGAAATTTTATCACTTTAGGTGCTTTTATTAGGATGCTTGATTATTTTTAAGTTCATTTTTTTTACATGGTATGTGAGATCATTCCCTGTTTATGTGTTTACTAGGGCTACAGTTGTTCCAATAAAATTTTTTGTAAAAATATTATATTTTCTACTTATTGCTTTTGTACCTTTGACAAAAGCAAGTGTCTATATAGATGTGAGTATATAGGGAGTTCTGGTGGCCTAGTCATAAGAATCTGTGCTGCAATCCTGAAGGCATGCAGTTCAAATCCTCCTGCTCCGTGGGAGGAGGTTGGACATTCTCTTTCTATGAGATATACTGCCTCATATAACTCCCTGGAGGGTCAGCTATGGGTCAGTTCCAACTCAACAGTACACAACAACATATTTTGAATATTTGTTTGTTTTTTTCATTGATGTCTTTGTTTTTCATTTGTCTCATTGGTTTTTTGGATCAAAGTCCTTACCATAAAACCTAATACTATAAAGATCATCACGGCTTGTGTCTGGGAAGCTGGACCCAACGGCACAAACAGCCACCTAGGTGTCACGTGGAGCCACAGCACCCAGATACAGCACCAAGGCACATGCTGGGGAGCTGGTCACAGGATCTAAAGAATCATATTCACTGGGGAACACCACACAGATTATAAACAGGAGTGACTAGAGCCAGAGCCATCATATGAGGAGTTAGTTAGAGGCCTTATGGAAGGAAGATGTAGAAGAGCAACACCAAATTGCTATATTTACCTGTCAGTTTTTATATTAGGAAAATGGCTTTGCATGTTGATGTTTTAGATACCTATATGTTTGCTTTTCTATCATTTGCTCTTTTAGGTATAGTGATTGTCTGTCAGATGCTATGATAAAGTGAAGCTCCCAAATTAATTCAGACTAGGAAGAAGGATTGGCCATCCACTTCTGAACTAACAGGCCTTCAAAAACTCTATGAAGAATAGAACACAGTTAATCTATTAGATATAGCACTAGAATCTAAACCTTCATGTTTGGAAACACAAAAATGAAGAATAGTTGCAAACAGTCACTAATAATTGGAACACAGAATGTAGGATGTATGAATGTTGGGAAATTGGACATTATTTAAAAAGATATGGAACCCATAAATATTGACATACTAGGTGTTGGCGAGCTGTGATGGAGTGGCATGGGCCACTTTAAATCAGACTATTGTATGATCTACTGTTCTGGGAATGAAAAAGTGAGGAAAAATGGAGTTGCATTCATAGTTAGACCATTTCTAGATCCATCCTTAAGTACAATGCAGTGAGTAACAGGATATACATATAAGGAAGACTTGTCAATATCATTATCATTCAGATTTTTGCACCACCTTAAAGCTAAAGAGGAGGAAATAGATTTCTACCAACTTTTGCAGTCTGAAATTCATCAAAAATGCAATCACGATTCATTAATAATAATTGGTGACTGAAATGCAAAAGTTAGGAACAAGGAAGAAGGACTCATAGTCAGAAAATATGGACTTGGTGATAGAAATGAGGCTGAAGGTAAAATGATAGAATTTTGTATAATCAATGATTTAATCATTGCAAACAACTTTTAGAAAAAAACACAGTTACTGTGCACAAAAGGTGACCTCACCTGATCCATCAGATTGATTACGTATGTGTAAAGAATCATTGGTGAAAAAGCTCAGTATCAGCTCTGATAACCAGGCCAGGTAGTGATTGTGGGACAGACCAAAAACTACTCATATGCAAGTATGACTTTGAGTATATAACTCACCTTAATTTAAAAACCATGTCAAGAAAAGGTTTGAGGCATTGAACACTGCTGAACGAAGACCAGACAAGCTGTGGGATGATATCAAGAATATCATCCATGAAGAAAGAAAAAGGTAATTACAGAGACAGAGTAGGAAGAAAAGACCAAGATAGACGTCGGAGGAGACTCTGAATAATACACTAGAGTGCTGAGATACCAAAACAAAGGGAAGAAATGAGAAAGTTAATGAGCTGAACAGAATATTTCAAAGGGCAGCTTGTGAAGATACACAAAGCACCTTATTATAATGAAATGTGCAAAGAGCTGGAGTCAGAAAATCAAAAGCAGATAATTCATTCTGTATTTCTCAAGCTGAAGGAACTAAGAACAAATTCAAGCTGTGAGTTGCAATATATTGAATGATTATCTAGAAAACATTAAAAGAAGATGGAAGGAATACAAAGTCACCACCAAAAAAATCTGGCTAAGACAGAAAGTAGCATGTGATCAAGAACAGGAAGTTCAACCTGCTTTGAAGGAATTGGCAAAAAATAAGGCCCCAGGAATTAATGGAACACCAATTGGCATATTTCTACAAACAGATGCTGCCCTAGGTTGTGCCAAGAAATCTAGAGGGCAGTTTCCTGGCCAATTGACTAGAAGAGATCCATATTTATTCCCATTCTCAAAAAGAGTGATCCTATAGAATGTGAAAATTATCGAACAATATCACAGGCAAGCAAAATCTTGCTGAAAAGTATCCAAAAACAATCAACAGACAGAAATATAAGCTGGATTTAGGAGAAGCTGTGGGACTAGACACATCATGGCCAATGTCAGATGGATCTTGGCTGAAAATAGAGTATCAGAAGGATCGCTGTCTGTGTTTCATTGACTGACTATGCCAGGGCATTTGACTGTGTGGATCACAACAAATGGTGGCTAACCTTGAGAAGAATGGGAATTGTTTTCATGCAAAACCTATGTCTAGACCAAGAAGCTGTTTGAACAGAGCAAGGAAACACTATCTGGTTCAAAATCAAGAAAGGAGTGCATCAGAGATGTATCCTTTCTCCATTCATTTTCAATCTATATACATAAGAGATCATTTGAGTTGCTGGACTACATGAAGAAGGATGTGATATAAAAACTGGAGAAAGACTCCTCAAAAACTTAATATAAAGATTGTTGGAGGAAAAATACATTTAGCTATGACTTTAACAGAATATAAAATTTAACCGATGTACAGTTACAGAAAAGAAATTAGATGATTGAGACTTCCTAAAAATTAAATTTTTATGTACATTAAAAGACTTCTCTAGAAACATAAAAAGAAAACCTACAGATTCAGAAAAAATACTTAGCAAAGACACATTTGACAAATATTTCATTTCTAAAAAGTATAGAAAACTTTAACACCTCAACACAAAAAAAACCAAACAACTCAGTTACAAAATGAGCAGAGAACATGAATAGATGTTTCAGCAAAGACTAAAAAACACATGAAGAAATGTTCAAGACCATTAGTTATTAGAGAGATGCTTATAAAACAGTAAGATATCCTCTCACTCCATCAAAAACAAAACAAAACAGCCCAGTACTCAATAAGACATTAAACAGCAAGTGCTGGAGAGCATACATTTGGCTGGTAGCAATGTAAAATGGTGCAAGTACTGCAGAAAGTAGTTTGGTGTTTCCTTAGAAAATTATGAGTAGAAATAGTATTCGATACAGCAATCCCATTACTAGATACATATCTTTAAAAATTTTATTTATAAACACATACATGGACATGTTCAATTATTGCTGCATAATTGTTTCCAATGCTTTGCATTGGAAACAACCAAAGTACTTATCAACAAATGAATGGCTAAAGAAGCTGTGATATGTTAACATATGAAATATTATGCATTATTAAAAAATGATAATTTGTGAAATAGTGCACAATATGGATGAAACTACAACAAGTTATGCTTAGTGACCTATGTCAGAAAGGGACAATAATGATATGACTACTTTAAAACGCTAAGACAGTTTCCACACAGATAGAAACAACTTTGGAGGGCTAATAGAGATGAAAAGCAGAGGAGAGGAAAGGAAATAAAATGAGTTAAAATTTTTGTAGAACACAGGAAGATAGTTAGATAATAGATACTGTATATATTATCTTTAAAAATTAAAAAAAAATGCTTAGCCACCGTGAGAATTGCCCACTGCCACGAGATGCCGCAGGACATCTCCAGCCTGACTGAGGTACTCATGTGTGACTACCGGGAAGCCAGCCCTTCCAGGCGTGAGCTGTAAAGCTGCAACCTGAGTGAGGTCTCTGGGAGTCCTCACAGGGGCAGGTAACGCCTCGGAGTGCAAACAGAACATCTGCAAACTGAGTGAGTTTTTTGCGCAGTTACCCAAGCATCCTTACCCAGACAGGTGGTCCAGCTCGGCGTGAGGGGGACAGTTACAAACCGACTGAGGTTCTGATAAGGCCCATCTGGAAGCCAGTCTTGCTGGGCAACAGCAGGACATCTGTAACCTGAGTGAGGTCTCTGTGCATCCACATTCAGGCAGGGAAACCACCGTCCAATCCCCCACCAGGCACGAGTGGGACAGCAGCAAACCTGAGTGAGGTCTTCCCATGCCCACCTGGACAGCTAGCCCCACCAGGTGCAAACCATACAGCGTATACCTGTGCTTGTGCCTGCTCCCCCACGCCCTCACCACTTGGCATACACCTGTGCTAATGCCTACCCCACCTTTATCCCACACCTCCTTACCCGTACATCTCCTCTGGGCCAGTCAACTAACTGCCTTTAATCTGGAGCATCTTGGTCTGAAGTACCTATAATAATTATTCATCAGAAAAGGCCACTTTCACAGGCCGTGAATGGACACTTGCTTTGGTCCAGAAATTCAGAGAGGAACATAGGAAACATAACTGCTACACCCCCATCTGTAGCAGTGATTTACGATCAAGAACCCATCATCACCTTAGGCATGAAAAACCCTACCACAGCATCATCAAGAAGGAAACAGACCACTTCACAAGCTATGCAAGTGCAAAGCAAGATGTCACCCCAAAAAGTAGCACAATGCCAATGGATTTCCTGAAGCCAGAAAGGCTGATCAATATTTTCAATGGGTGAAAGACAAACTTGAAGAATTACAGTACACTGCAAGGAAAACCAGGAAGAGCTTAAAAAAAATCCAAAACAACGCAGATAAAACAATTGAGGCATTAGAAGCTCTGGAAAAATGAGAAACCATGATCCAAAACATGAGGTCCAATGTTTCAGATGCTGTCAACATGATGGAGGCACATATGAACAGAGTTGAAGAGATGGAACACAGAATCAGTGAAATTGAAGATAAAATTGTCACCACTGATCTGCTAGAGCAAAAAGCAGAATCAAAAAGGAAGGAAAAAGAGGAAAACCTAAGAATAATGTGGAACACCATCAAGAGAAATAACATGTGCATCATTGGAATCCCAGAGCAGGAAGAAGAAAGTAAAGGCACTGAAAAAGTTGTAGAAGAATTTCTGAAAGAAGACTTCCCAGGCATAATGAAGATTGAGAGAATATCTATTCAAGAAGCTGGGTGAACATCATATAGAATAGACCCTAAAAGAAAAACACCAAGGCATAGCTTAGTCAAATTCACCAGAACCAAAGATAAGGAGAAAATTCTGAAAGCAGCAAGGGAGAAACAAAGAGTAACCAATAAGGGAGAGCAGATAAAATTATATGCTGATTTCTCAGCAGAAACCAAGCAAGAAGACAGTGGAATGACATATATTGAACACTCAAAGAACACAAATGTCAACCAAGAATATTGTATCCAGCAAAATTGTCCATGAAATAAGAAGGAGAGATCAAGATATTCGCAGAAAAACAGAACCTAAAGAAGTTTGTAAAAATAAGACCAGTGTTGCAGGAAACACTGAGAGATGTCCTTTTTACAGAGATGCCACAGAAAGCAGGAGGACCAAAGTAACTAGCAAAAACACAATGACAGCAATAAAACCCTACCTCTCAATAATCACACTGAATATGAATGGTTTAACTGCACCACTGAAGAGAAAAAGAGTAGCAGATTGGATAAAAAAACCAAAATCCATCAATATGTTGTCTACAAGAGACACACCTGAAAGTTGAAGATAAAGAAAGACTAAAAATAATAGGGTGGGGGAAAATATACCAAGCAAATGGCAACCAGAAGAAAGCAGGAGAAGCAATGTTAATCTCTGATAAAATAAATTTCAATGCAAAAACCATCACAAAGACAAGAAAAGTCACTACATAATGCTTAAATGATCAATAGAACATAAGGACATAACAATAATAAATATCTACACACCAAATGGTAGACCTGCAAAATATATAAAACAAACATTAACAAAACTGAAAAAGGAAATAGACAACACTACTCTAGTGGTTGGAGACTTCAATACACCACTTTCAAGAAAAGATAGAACTACCAGAAAGAAACTCAATAGAGATTGCTAAAGAATTAAACCACACAATAAACCAACTTGATCTCATAGAGTAATGCAGCCCAGAAAAAGCACACTACACCTTCTTATTCAGTGTGCATGGAACATTTTCCAGAATAGATCACATCTTGGGCCACAAGGCAAGGATCAATGAATTTATAAATATACAAATCATACAGAACATCTTCTCAGATCACAATGCTACAAAATTAGAAATTAATAATAAGAGGATAAAGAAGAAAAAACCCATATATTTGGAAGTTGAACAACACTTTGCCTGAACATGGTTGGGTACAAGAAGAAATAAAAAATTTCTTGAAACAAATGACAATGAAAATATCACTTACCAAAATTTCTGAGAAACAGCCAAAGCAGTAATCAGAGGTCAATTTACAGCAATAAACAAACACATCAAAAGGCAGGAAAAAATGACCATTGACTCTCTAACCCAACATCTCCAACAAATTGGAAAAGAACAGCAAGAAAACCCAATACTCTCTAAGGAAACTGAAATTATAAAAATTAGGGCAGAAAGAAATGAAATAAGAACCAGAAAAACAGTTAAAACCATCAACAAAACTAAAAGTTGGTTCTTTGAAAAGGTCAATAAAATCAACAAACCACTAGCACATCTAACAAAGGAAAAGACACAAATAATCCAAATAAAAGATGAAACGGGCAACATCCCAACAGAACCAAGTGAAATAAAAAGACTAATCTTGGGATATTATGGAAAACTATACTCAAACAAATATGAAAACCTGGAGGAAATGGACAAACACATAGAAATTCACAATCTACCTAAACTGTCCCCAACCAAAATTGATCACCTGAAAAGATACATTACAAAGGAAGAAATCGAAAAGGTGATACAGCAACTTCCAGCCCAAAAGAGCCCTGGACCAGATGGTTTCACAAGTGAATATTATCAAACATTCAGAGAAGAATGGTCACTAGTTCTACACGAACTATTTCATAAAATAGAAAAATATGGAATTTTCCCAGACTCATTCTATGAAGCAAACATATCCTTGATACCAAAGCCAGGTAAAGACACTACCAAAATAGTAAACTATAGGCCAGTATCTCTTATGAACATAGGTGCAAACATCCTGAATAAAATCCTAGCCAATAGAATCCAATGATACATCAAAAAACTAATTCACCACGACCAAGTGGGATTCATAACAGCTATGCAAGGATGGTTCAACATAAGAAAAACAATGTAATTCATCACATTAACAAAGCAAAGAACCAGAATCACATGATCCTATCAATTGATGCAGAAAAGGCCTTTGACAAAATCCAACACCCTTTCCTTATTAAAACACTCAGCAAAATAGGATTAGAGGGGAATTTCATCAACTTAGTAAAAAGTATATATGCAAATTCGAGAGCAAATATTGTTCTCAATATAGAGAGATTCAAGGCACTCCCATTGAGAACAGGAACTAGGCAAGGATGCCCACTATCACCTCTTCTATTCAATATGGTACTGGAAGTCTTGGCAATAGCAGTAAGACAAGAGAAGGAAATAAGAGGTATCCAAATCAGCAAAGAGGAGATAAAATTATCTCTCTATGCAGATGATATGATAGTATACTTAGAAAACCCTAAAGACTCAGCAAGAAAACTACTGGACATAGTTGACTAATTCAGGAAAGTGGCAGGATACAAGATCAACATACAAAAATCAATTTGATTTCTTTATAGTGACAAAGAAAATACAGAACTGGAGCTAAGAAAAACAATACCCTTCCCAATAGCTAATCACAAGATTAAATGTTTCGGAGTAAACCTAACCAAAAACACAAAAGATCTATTCAAAGAAAATTACAAAACATTACTACAAGAAACAAAATAGACCTGGAGAAGTGGAAGAAAATCCCTTGCTCATGGATAGGAAGACTCAATATTGTGAAAATTACAATAGTACCACAGACAATTTACATGCAGAGATGAAATCAGTTAAGTGGGGAAACGACAGCCTTTTAAACAGTTGGTGTTGGCAAAATTGGAAAACTATCTGTAAAAAACTCAGCAAGATTCACATATTACTCCATACACAAAAACCAACTTGAAATGGATCATGGACCTAGGACTAAAACCAGGGACTATACATTTCATTAAAGAAAAGCTTGGAAGAACTCTAGAAGTCCTAACCCACAACATAAACAGTTTTCCAAGCAACCTGGAAAATCTACAACCAGGAGGGGATAAAATAGACGAATGGGACCTTCTAAGAATCAAATCCCTATGCACATCTAAAAACTTCTCCAACAGAGTTAAAAGGAAAGCCACAGATTGGAGGAAAAATATTTGGTAATGACATGTCAGATAAGGGACTTATATCTAGAATTTAGAAAATACTCGAGCACCACAACAACCCAATTGAATAATGGGCACAGGATATGAACAGACACTTCACCAAAGAAGACATTCTCATGGCCAAAAAATATATGAAGAAATGTTCAAAATCCCTAGCTCTAAGAGAGATGCAAATCAAAACAACTGTATCATCTCACCCTAGTAAGAACAGCAAAATTTAATAGAGCAGCAAACAACAAATGCTGGTGAGGTTGCAGAGAAACTGGAACCCTTATTCACTGTTGGTGAGAGTGTAAAATGGTGCAACTGCTATGGAAGGCTGTATGGTGCTCTCAAAAAGTTGCAAATAGAAATACCATTTGACCTAGCAATTCCATTACTGGGAATGCACCCTAAAGAAACCGTAACTCCCACTCAGGTAGATATATGCACACCCATCTTTATTGCAGCTTTTTTCACAAATAGCAAAGAGTTGGAAACAACCTAAGTGCCCATCAACAAATGAATGGATAGAGAAGCTCTGGTATAGTCACGCAATGGAATGCTACACCGCATTGAAAAACAAGGAACTCATGCAATATTATTAAAAATGGGTGACTTGGTGAGTGAAATATCTCAGTCACAAAAGGACAGGTGCTGCATGGTGCCATTATTGTAGAACGGGACTGACATCAGGGTTGGGGTGAGACTGAGAAAAACTGGATAAATTATGTATACTGCATTGAAACAGATGAGGGAGAGAACTGTTTGAAAGTGATATATGATTGGGTATTATGGGTATGACAAGAGTCCAGAATGAAGGTTGCATAGTGGAGTGTACTCGGGGTGGGAGGGCAGGGGGGATTGTATACCAATAAAATAATTTTTCTTTTACTCTTCAAAGAGAAGAGTGAACTGGGGGAAGGACTAAGCAGGCAGAAAATGCAACAATGAATGTATGGAAATCCAAAATATCTGTAAATGTTCATTCAAATTAATTTTTTAAAAAATATGCTTGAGGATACATTAGCAAAGCCATTGCAGAGTCCAAGAAACAATGGCCTTATATCAGTGGTGTGATGAAAAGACATCCTAAGCTGACAACTACAAACAGTAACCTTGTTGTTGTTAAGTGTTATCGAGTCACAGGCAACTCATAGCGACCCTGTGAAGTAGAGTCCTCAAGGCTTGGGTGTCTCTCATTCCTCTCTCCAGGTTCATAGGTTTTCTGGAGACAAGCTATTATGGAAGTGGATGCCACTCCTCCTTCCAAGCTTGTTTTAATCGGGGAGCTCCACCCCACTCTCTGTCCACATTGGGTAACCAGCCATTAACGCATTTGACACATCAGTGTCACAGTGTTCAGCCTCACAGCAACCACAAGTTACCGCTGTACGGCAACTTGTACACCAGGGCTATACAACCTAGAGGAATGTCTGAACAAAAGCAATGAAAGATAGGCCCAAGGGCCACAGATTAAAAGTCACCCACCTCCGGCTTGGTAGTATCGCATTTTGTCCATTGGGCCAGCTGATCTCTCTATATATATTGATGTTATTGTTGTTAAGTGCCGTCGAGTCGCAGACGACTCATAGCGACCCTATGAAGGAGCGTCCTCAAAGCTTGGGTGTCTCTCGTCCCCTCTCCAGAACAGTAACCTTAGGACACTTTAAAAAAAATTATTATGTAGTTTATTTACAACATTCAAATACATTGTTTTTCAGACCAGATTATTCGAATTTCCCTCAACCCTCCCATCAATTTGTACAACCCCATGATTAATTCCTCCCACATCCCCTACACATCCTCATCCCTCTACATCCACCCTCACCCACCTTTGGATCCTCATATTCATTCTGCAATAATGGTTTTATACAATATTTGTCCTTGTGGGACTTAGTTCACTCAGTATAATGCTCTCCAGTCCCTCCGAATCTAGGTAATAATTTACAAAATCATAGCTCCTGTGTTCTGTGTAGTATTCCATTGTGTGAATGTACCATAATATCTCAATCAATTGTGAATGGTCATCTGAGCTGTTTCCATGTTCTTGCCATGGTGAATAATGCTGCTTTGAACATTGGTGTGCAAGTCTCCGTTTGTGCCTCAATTCTTATTTTTTCATGGTATATTCCAAGTAGTGGAATAGATGGGTCATATGGAATTTCTATGTTCAGCTTTTTCAGGAAGTGCCAAACTGCCTTCCAGAATGGTTGTACCATTTTGCAATTCCTACCAACAATGTATAAGAGTTCCTATCTTGCCATATCCTCTCCAATATTTATTACTTGCTGTCCTGATAAACTTTGCCACTGTTACTGGAGTGAGATGGGATCTCATTGTTGCTTTGATCTTCCTCTCTCTTATTGACAGTGATTTGGAGTATTTCTTCATGTGTCTGTTGGCAATCCAAATGTCTTCATCTGTGAAAAGTCTTTAAACGTCTTTTGCCTATTTAGTAATAGGTTTATCAGTCTTTTTCTTGGAGGCCCAGGAGTATCCTGTAAATTTTCGTTATGAGACTCGTGTGAGATGGTATTACCAAATGTTTCTTCCCAGTCAATAGGTTCTCTTTTTTTCACCCTGTTGTAAAAAGGGGTTTTTCTTTTCTTTTTTTTTTTCAATTTTTTAAATTTATTATTTTTCGTATGTGTTCTGTCAAATTGGATCTGACTGGTACAGGAGGAGATTGCCCTTCCTTCTACAGCAGAGCATCTGGTGGATTCGAACTGCATGCCTCTGGGATTGCAGTGTAGCTTCTTGCCATTAAGCCACAAGAGCTCTCTTGAAAAAAAGGTTTTAATGTGTACAGGGATTTAATCTTTAGAAGGTCCCATTTGTCAATATTATCCACTTCAGATTGTGCATGTCTGCTGTATTTGGCAGTCTCTTTATACTGTAGGCTAGGACTTCTAAGCTTGATCCCAGTTTGTTTCTTAAGAACTTTATGGTTTTCGGCTTTATTCCCAGGTCTCTGATCTACCTTGAGTTGATATTTGTGTATGCAGTGAGATGTGAATACTGTTTCAGCTTTCTGCAGGTGGAATTGCCTTAGGACACTTTTATTCTAAATTAGAATCAGAATTTGAAGGTCTGTTGGGGGCGGAAATTTGAAAAGAGAATAGATAGTCAGAGGCCAAGCATGATGGTGTAAGGAACCACATGTTCTCAGCTCCCCACTGCAAAATTGGAAAGAAAACAAACAGGAGAAATTGGTGAAATCAATGGTCCCTGAATTTGGAAATAAAACAGATGTTGCAGCACCTAAAATAGTGCTGAGTGGCGAAATGGATGACATAAACTAGCAGAAGGCATTGGAGCTTCACTCATCCATGCTCTACCTTTTCCTCAACTTAGAGTGGCTGTTATGGGCTGCAGTCAGTTTTCCCAGCTGGAACGTCCGGTGTTTAAATGACAAAAGCAAGGAGTTCAGTGTAGGTGTGATGGCAACCATTAGTCCCATGCAGGGAGTTTGGGAATAAAGATTTAACAGCTGCTATTCCCAGAGCAGGAACTTAGTATTAAAGCAAATAAGAACAACTATCAACAACTTAAACATTAAAAAAGAATAAGAAGAAAAGCAAACCTTGAGAAGAGGAAAGAATTTGATATCTAGTTACTTCATTATGAAAGCCAAGTGTCCTGGTTTCAAACAAAAAATCCCAAGAGAATGTAAAAGCACAACATACCAACGGTTATGGAATACAGTATAAACAATGCTCTGATAGAAGGAAGTTTTCAGCTGAAGTAAATTTAAAAAGAAGAAAAAAAAATACTAAATCTGTAACATCACACATGAAGAATTTGAGAAAAAGATATAAACGTCAAAATTATCAAAATAAAGACAGTTGTTGTGTACCATCAAGTTGGAACCAAGCTGTAGCTGACCGTCCAAAAGTTTTTTAGAGACAATAATCCCACAGGAGGAGATTGCCCGTCCTTCTCCCACAGAGCAGCTAGCTGATTTGAACTGTATGCCTTCAGGATTGCAGCACAGAGCCTTGCCACTAGGCTACCAGAGTTCACCATTAAAGACTAAAGCAAAAATAAATGAACAGAATCCATGAAACCTATTGTTTTTACTTTTAAAAGTTCAACAAAACGGAAAAAGAAACAAAACAAAACAAAAAAACCCCTATCAACTAAATTGACAAAAAGAAGACACAGATCACTAAAATCTGAAATGAAAGCAGGCACAGTATAGAAATAAGCAATAGAAAAGACTACTATAAACATACCTACTGATAAGAAACTGCACTGCAATCCCGAAGGCACATGATTTGAGGCCACCGGCCACTCTGTGGGAGGATGGACAATCTCCCATGTGATTACTGCCCTTGAAAACTCTATGCATAGTCAGCTAGTCGTTTCTAACTCTACGGTACACAACAACAGCAATTATTAATATAGGTAAATCTCCTTTCAAGAGTTTTAAACTGTGTAATTAGCCAACCTGACCTCGTAGTTATAAAGTATTCCACTCAACAAAAATTCCATTTACTTTCTTTTCAAGTGCTCACAGTACATTCTCTAGAATTGGCCATATGTTCAGGTGCAAAGCAAGCCTCGATAAAATTCAAACCACTGAAATAATTGAAAGTATCTTCTCAGACCACTAAATGCCATAAAACTAGACATTAACAAGAGGATAAAGAATAAAAAACCACCCACACAGAAGATAAATAGCACCTTGGTTGATTACTACTGGGTTACAGAAGAAATAAAACATGAAATCAGAAATTTCCTGGAAACAAATGAGAATGAAATATAAACATGTCCTCTGTGATACAGCATAATTATTTTTTAGTAGTTCATAGCAGTAAGCAAAAAAATTTTACAAAGAGAAAAGGCCTAAATTACTTAATCCAATGTCCTCAGCAAATAGAAAAAGAACAAGCTAAGTCTTTAGAAAAAAGAAATTATAAATGTAAGAGTTGAAATAATAAGACTAGGACCTAATTCTTCAAAAGGGTTGCTAAAATGGACTAACCACTGACAAAAGAAAGGCACAAATAACAGGAATAGATGAAAGAAGTATCATTGCGACAGAACTAGACAAAATGAAAATTGTGGTAACTGATTATGATGAAAAGCTATATTCTGAAAAATTTGAAAATCTAGAGAAAGTGGAAAAATTAATAGTACTCCACACCCTATGCAAAGACATTCCAGAGATAGAGCGCTTGAAATCGCCTTTAAAAAGAAGAAATTGAGTAGGTCTTGAAAACACAACAACAACAAAAAGCCCCAACCTGGCCCAGATGTTTTTACTGGTGAATTCTACCAAACATTCAGAGAGAACTCTAAATAATCTTACTTGAATTATTTCAGAATGTAAAAAAGAAGGAACACTCCAAGACTCATTCTATGCCGTAAGCATTACTTTGATACCCAGCCCACCAAAAGAGGAAACTATAGATCAGTATCCTTCGTGAACATAGACCCAAACCCCCCTTAGAATCCTAGCCCATAGAATCCACCAGTGTGTGTGTGTGTGTGTGTGTGTGTGTGTGTGTGTGTTTTGTGGGTGTCTGTTTGTGGACTGTGTGGATCACAACAAATTGTGGCAAACGTTGAAGGAAATGGGAATCCCAGAACACTTGATTGTGTTTATGCAAAGCTTATACTTAGAACACATCAACAGGGAACTGCCAGAAGTACAGGCTGTTGATTGGTTTTTGTTTGTTTGTTTGATACAGTAAACCACATATGACTTTATTGGCATCATCTTTTTTTAAAATTTTCCTACTAGTTTATTTACAAAACTCAAATACAAATTCAAACAAATTCTTTCAATTTCCCTCACCACCCCGCCACCCATCAAATTGTATAACCCAATGATTAATCCCTCCTCTTTCCCTGCACATCCACATCCCTCTGCTTCCAGCCCCTCCTACCCCTCCTGGATCCTTATACTCATTCTACAATAACAGTTTTACACAATATTTACCCTTGTGGGACTGAGTTAGTTCACTCAGCATAATGCTTTCCAGTCCCTCCTAAGTTAGGTAATAATTTACAAAATCATTGTTCCTGCATGCTACGTAGTGTTCCATTGTGTGAATATACCATAATTTCTCAATCCATTTAATTGTGGTTGGACATCTGGTCTATTTCCATGATCTTGCGATGCTGAGTAACTGGTATGAACTTTGATGTACAAGTCTTCGTGTGGGCCTCAGTTTTCATTTTCTCAGGGTATATTCCAAGTAGTGGAATAGCTGAGTCATATGGAATTTCTATGTTCAGCTTTTTGAGGAAGTGCCAAACTGCCTTCCAGAATGGTTGCACCATTTTACAATCCCACCATCAAATATATGAGTTCCTTTCTTGCCACATCCTCTCCAACATCTATTACTTGCTGCCTTGTTAAACTTTGTCACTCTTACTGTAGTGAGATGGTACCTCATTGTGGCTTTGATCTGCATTTTTGTGTATGGTGTGAGATGTGGGTCCTGTTTCAGCTTTCTGCAGGTAGAAGAAGTCCAGTTTTGCCAGCACCATTTGTTGAAGAAGTTATCATTTCCCCATTTGATAGCTTTGCTTTTCTTGTCGAATATCAGTTAACTATGGATAACTGGGTCTATTTCTGGGTTCTCCATTCTGTTGCATTGGTCTATGTGCCTGTCATTGTATCAGTACCATGCTGTTTTGGTTACCACTGCTGTGTAGTAGGTTTTGAGGTCAGGGAGTGCTATGCCTCCGACCTCATTTTTGTCTCTCCAAATGAATTTGATAATTTCCCTTTCAATCTCCCTGAAAAATTAATTTGGTATCTGGATTGGGATTGCATTGAACATGTAGATTGCTGTTGGTAGGATTGTCATTTTCACCATATTGAGTCTTCCTATCCATCAGTAGAGCACATTTAGAAGAAATGGATTTAAGTAAATGAAAATTGGCCTGATAGGTGCAGTATTCAAGGTTTTGTGTATGTTTGTGTGTGCGCATATTTTAGTACTCAAAAGTGTTAGTTACGTAATAGTTTTATTTAGAAGGAAGGGTAGAAACTGAACTAAGACTGGAGCCGGGGGACTTGGTCAGACTTTGGAGTAAGTGGTGTGAAAATGGCAAATATTTGAACAAAGGTGACTTTGGGTAAGGGAGTTTCAATTTGGAAACTGTTAGGGACCTGTGAGTCTCATTGAACTAGGTGCAGACTGATGGGAAGGAGGATCAGTGGGATGCACCTGGTAGATTTCTGCTTTAAGCCCTGAGAGCTAGTGGTGGCTGAGCAGATGGAGGTATAGGAGAATTGTGAAGAAGGAGACATACACAGTTGGACTATGTTGTACTAATGACATCTGTGGAGTGTCTTCATACTAGGACAACCAAAATCCTGTTGACAGGTGTTATTGCTTGTTAAGACTGTGAACTCTCAGATGGTCTTTATTTTGAAAAATCGTTGGTAAGAAACGTCAGTAAGAGGTTGTCCATGCCTGTCCAAATGGACAGAAGTTTGTTGCACTAGACATGCCTTTAAGTCCAATCAGATATTTCGATGTCATGAATTAAAATACGTAAGATTGAATATTGTAAAGCTGTGATTAATCATCCGTGATAGAGCTAAAGGAATACATTTTAAACCATTATTATATTTCTAACGTTAAGTATTTTCAGTTAAAATAATACCCTTTTCAAAGTAATGATATCATTTAAACAGCATTCTCTGTGATAAATATGCTTTAGAAAATGATTTTCACATCTAACTTTTATTTAAGTAAAAGTGGAAAAGTTAAAAGAATTTAGAGAAAACCACAAAAATAATTTATTCCTCTATATCAAGGAGGGACTAGTCCTTGTGTTTGGGAGAGTGGAGGGACAGTGCAGAAGAGGAAGACCATTGATGAGATGGATCGATTCAGTGATTGGGGTGGCGGGAGCAGGTGTGTCAGAGACAGTGAGGTTGGCACAGGATAGAGCAGGATTTAGGGCTCTTGTGCATAGAGTCGCTATGAGTCACAAGCAACTCAATGGCACATAACAACGACAGCATATCAGAATAAACAGTTTTTTCCAATAATAATTGTTCAACTTAAAGGATGAATTTTATAATGCTTTATTAATTCTAAGGTATAAGTAAATAGATTGTTAACTCTTGAAATTATATTTAATATAAGAAATACTTCATAATAGAATTGGCAAATAAAGAGAGATTAGAATTGTATATTTTATATGCCAAAGTTCTTTGGAGCCTCTAGCATAATTAATGTGTCAGTATCAATAGGGACATCCTTATAGTATGACACTTAACCGTTTTAATGTTCTTTCCTTTCTTTGTATCACTGAAGGGGTCAAAACCATAAATTCTTTTTATATTTAATGGATGGCAATATGGAAAGTATGCTTAGTGTGGTAATCAAAGGTGTGATTTCTGAAAAACATGAAAGTAAAAAACTGAATTGGTTCAAATCTCAGCTCCCTTATTTATTAACTTTGTGATCTTGGACAAATGATTTTGTTTTACTGTGCCACATTTTCCTAATCTATGAAAGGGAAATAAAAGATGTCTACATACCTTTGGTAGAGAATGTTCTCACTTAACTAGAAAGCAATTAAGACAATATATATAAATATTTCATTAATATCAGGTATTATCATTAGCTTTAGGTTGGCTCAAAATTTGTGTATTGTGTTATCAAGTTCTTTTATTAAAGACTAGGGAAAAATAGAATAATAATAGCTCACATGTGTTAAATACTTATTATGTACAAGGCTCTTTTCTAAGCACTTTGCATTAACTTTCTGTATATTCCAAAAAGAGGAAGAGAAAGAGGTATGAAATATATGTAGGGAAATGTTATGAAAACATATCACGGAAATAATTTTCCTGGGAGAAGAATAAGCTTGGTCTTGCTTCTTAGCATTACAACCATGAAATAAAATGACTCTTGAAGGTCTGGTTTATAAGGTAATATGTAGTTTTGTAAAAAATATCTTTGCCTTCATCACTGAAATATCCAAAGAACCAAGAAGACAGGGTCACCTCCAGCACCCAGATCTTTGTTTCCCTAGCCCTGAACGCAGTTGAGGAGCTTGTCACTAGAGGGCGCACTGACCATGTGTGTGTGCAGGCAATGTGGCAATCTTCCATTGACATCCCTTCAAGATTTCTGTTTAGTCGTGGCAGCTAACTTCTAGTAAAGTCTCCACCCATCAAAAGATAACTTGTCTATTAAAGAGACTGACCTACTCCAGGTGAATATCCATTTTCTACTTGTAACTCTCGTCCATATCGGTAAGACCAGACGAGGGTGGTGGGATCATCCAGAGGATAGGGTGGTGCTAGCTAAGTTGAGCTCTCTCAAGCACCTCTGATCTTTGGCAGTGATTTAATGGAGCCCACATTTCATTACTATTTGGTAATTACATTTTAAAGAAATATACTATGTGGTATAGAGATACAAGGAGTTTTGGTGACTCTATAGTTAGAATTCCCGGCTATTAATTAAAAGGTTGGAACCCACCAGTCACTACATGGGAAAAAGATGTGGTAATCTTGTTCTTTAAAGGTTTACACCTTTTGAAAGCTCATGGGGCAGTTATACTCTTTTCAATAACTTTTCTATGAGTCAGCTTTCACTCATGGGAGTGAGGTTGAAAGAGAAAGTGAGAGATTACATATTTATAGTATGAAAATAATAAATACTGTCTTGTCCTTGAGTGCACATGATTCATATTAGAGTAGAATTGTACTACACAGAGGTTTAATAATTGTTGCTTTTTTTTTCAAGATGTAGATCACCAGTATTTATTTTTTTACCCCTAGATGCATCTGTGTGACCCAAGCTTGCAAACTTTCAGTTAGCAGTCAAACGTGTTGACTATGCTAACCAGGGACCTAGTTTATACACAGGCTTCTTTAGCTCTCTGTGGACTGAGTGAAATAAATCGATCCCTATTTTCATTATCTGAAGAATCAAGGGATTGGAGTCTAAATTATTATTTTTTTAAAATCACTATAGTTCTGAATACTCTATGAAATGGAATTCACTTTGGTGGCTTTAAATGATTAAACAAGATCATGTTTAAATCTTTGAAGCAAGGCTGTATTACAGAGCTATGCCACATAGATTCACATCACTGAGGCCTAAATAGAGGAGAGAGGCTTTTGGAGCAGAGTTTGGGGATAAAGGTAGTTATTTAACTGAGAGAGGAAAAGAAATAGACTAAGGAAGAGAAACGCTATGATTTCTACCAAAAAGAGTGATATTCTTACCGTTGGTGACATCAGAGTTTTAAAAATATATCTTGGATAGAATGGTGCAATGATTTTGTTGTATACATTCAGTAATCAATATTTTTGTTCTCCTTAGGCTATTTGAGTTCCTTAACCCTGAACTTATCTGCCAGTTTTGTCATATGGCGGTTGCTTATATGCTGCTAAATATTTGATGGGCTACCAAACAGCAAGCACATCTGTCCTGAAAGAAGTGAAGCTAGAATGTCCTTGGAGACAAAGATTTCCTTGGAGAAATGAGATTTCCTCTGTTCAGAATTTGAGCATGCTACTAGAACAGACCTGTGGCATACTCTGCTACAAGGAACTCTTGTGACCCAGTGGTAAGAAGTTGCACAGGCAACCTAAAGGTAGGTGGTTCGAATCTACCAGCTGCTCTGCAGAAGAAAGATAAACAATCTTCTCCTGTGTGATTAACTGCCTCTGAAAAACCTGCTGAGGTTTTCACCTTGAGGGCCTGCTATGGATCACATCTGACACGATAGTACACAACAACAATTAGAAAGGAGTCGTTTCCAGGTGATGACATCCTTCTAGGTAAATTGGGCGATCAGTGACAAAGAGGAAGACCATCAATAAGATAGTGTGACTCAGTGGCTGTGTAACAATAAATTGAAATAGAATATAGATGATGAGGATGACACAGGACAAGGCAGCGTTTCTTTTGGTTCTACACTGGGTGGCTATGGGTCAGAACTGACTCACTGGTTATCAAAACAACAATCCTGAGCACGTAAAACTAGAGAGCTCTGTACTGACCATCTGTATTAAGGAAGAAAACCAAAATAGCATTTTCTTATCTTCCTAGTCCTATGAAGTGAAGACTTAAAAATTCCCATACACTTTATTTAGGGAAGATTTTGTCTTTGAGAGAAAAAAGATTAATAGCTCCTTAACTACTTCAAGTATAGTTGCAGGCGGAGCCCATATCTAACTGACTTGGAGACCAGGGACTAGGGCAGGGTTTCAGGAGGTCAGTCAGCTGCAATAACTCTCCCAGCCTCTGTCTCTCATAGCCAAATCATCTTCACACTTGTTTCTCTTCTTCAAAGCAAAAAAAACCCCAACAAAACCAAAACCACAAAAACAAGAACAACAGAAAACACAAAACAAAAGAAAAAACACAACAAAACACAACAGAACCCCTCCAATTGATTTCTTTCTTCTTCAGGTGCATGAAATGGAAGATGCTTGCGATTACTTTCTCTTACACAAGGATGCTGTTTGTATACATCTATAAATTTAATCTCTTTTTAAAAAAATTTTAAAAAATATTTTTGTGTGTGTGTACCATCAAATCAGATCTAACTGGTTCAGGAGGAGATTGCCCCTCCTTCTCCAGAACCGCCTCTTTGAACCTCTTGCCTTCGGGATTGCCGTTCAACTTTTTGCCACTAGGCCACCAGAGCTCCTTAAAAACCAATCTCATCTTTTAAACAAATTTGTCAGTGCAGTCATCTTTTCATAGATGACTACTATTTTATTTATTTACTAATTTTTTTTAGATTCTGCTCTAGTGTCCTAGTGGCAAGAAGCTGTGCTTCAGTCCTGAAGGCATGTGGTTCGAGACTACCAGCTGCTCCATGGAAGAAGGATGGGCAGTCTTCTCCCATGCGAGTAACTGTCTCTGAAAACTCACTAAAGGGTCAGCTATGGGTCGGTTCGACTCTATGGTACACAACAACAATAACAACAGTGCTCTAACACTTAAAAATCATATACAGGATAAAATGGCCTAGACGGAAATATTTTTTATGCTTTCTTTATTCTGAGGTAGAAATTCCTAAACTTAGTGTTCCAATACATTTGTGCAGAATACTTAGGCCAATAGAAATACCTAACAGGTTTGTTTGTTAAGTAGTTACATCCTATTTACAGCTAGAAAACATTAAAGAATACTTATCATAGTTCTTCAAATACCAATTTTTCTGAAGGAAAATGGACTTTTTAATTCTTAAATAATCACAGTTGCTTACTAATGGGATCTATTTATTGGTTGGACAATTCACAACTTCTTAGACTATAGAATCTCACCCTCATTCACTGTTGTTTATTGATTTTCATGCAATATTTACTTTTATCATCACAGTAAATAACCTAACTTTGCAAGGATGACCATCACAAAACAAAATACAATACAACCTAACATTCATATTATGTACTATTTTAAGCTAGGAGTATGTCTTAAGTCTCAAAAAGATCAAAATATCATAGTTTTGTGCAAAATTTTAAAATACTGTGAATCATTGTGGCATCTGAGTGTCTGGACATACAGTTTGACAAACACGGCACATGATTAAATGGTTAAATAATCACATAGATTATTTATGTGTATGCCTATTTCTGTATAAATAACCACAAATGGAATTTTAAGAAATATCTACTACAATTGAAATTCAGTTAGATATGTAACAATTTCTCCTTTGTGTGCCACTATCCAGATGGTGGGAAGTTGAAAAATTACAAGTTGAGCAACCAGGAAGACAGGTGTAGTACTAGCAGGGAAGAAAGATGATGACCCTCTAGGGAAGGTGCTAGGAGTAAATTCTTGGCTAATTCTGGTTCAAGGAATGCAGAAAAGGTGCTGGGAAAAAAGAGGCAAGGTGCTTTATATCACTGACTGGTAGGAGGTGAATGCATTAAAATAAGATCAGTGTGCATACATGGATTCACAAAGAAAGGTGATATGTGTATTAAATTAGATTTTTTGCTACTGAAACTCATTGATGAAACTCTGTGCATTGTGACTCTCCTCTCTGTGTGTTCTGTAGCTTCAGAAGTTTAAGAAAAGGAAATAATACATTATCTGTCTGAATTCCTAAAATATAGATATTGCAAGCCAATAATTATTGCAAGTATAAGAGTATTCCCTATCAGTTCTGTTCAAATACTAACTAAAAATGCACTATTTCTTCCTCTGACCTGAGCTAGACAAGAAGTCACAAGTTAAAGGGAACAGTGCTCCAGATTAGCCTGTCTGCTCGACATTTCAGATGTCAGATGCAAGTTGGGATCCTCATAACATCTTCAGCTCTGACCTACTGGGTACAACAAATTCAGAAGTTTCTCACTACGCCCTTAGGACACCAGCTGTAAACTCAGGGATCTGCAGAGCTTCCCTTATTTAGGATTTACTGGTTCATAATACTCTATCAGGTCTGAGAATTTGCTAGGACAAAGCCAAGGAGTCAGGAAAGTGTTATACTAATTGATGACAGTTTTATGATCGTAAATAGGATACAGATGGAGAGACTTAGAGGGTTAGGTTTGAGAGGGTTCTGAGAAGCTTCTATATTTTTGAAAGTGAGTGTACTTCCCACAGGGCACCAACGTCTATTATCAACCAGGAAGCCCATGGAGTTGCCACATCTAGGGCTTTGATGGAGGTTCAATTACACAGCCATGAATGATTGAATCATTGCCATTATAATCTAACTCTACCTGCTCTCTTCCCCTCTCTTGACTGCCCTATAAGGTAGGACTGGTATCATCTGATGGATATTCCTAGCCTACCCTAACTCAATTTTCATCCAGCTAGCATGTATAATAAAAACTTCAATCACCACAGACATTTTGAAGTTTTAGAGGTTGTCTCTTAGGAACTAAAGTTGTTGTGTATTATTGTCGAGTCAGAACCAACCCATAGCAGACCCTCCAGAAGGTTTTCTGAGACAGTTAATCACATAGGAGGAGCTTTCCCACTCTTCCTCAGTGGAGCAGCTGGTGAATGCAATGGGATTGTGGTGCAGTTTCTTATTACTAGGCCACCAGAGCTAAGGACAAAGACCAAATTATTTGAGTAAATTTATTTATAAATACCATGTTATTTCAAGATGACATTTCTTAATGTGTGTTCCTTGGTAATTGATGGTACTTGAAAATAATATTCTGTACATGTAAATTACTTTAAAACAAAGTATGTAAAGCCTCGAGTTTGATTACCAAGTAGAGTATTTCCATATAGCCACCACATTTTGTCAATGCAATCTTGCATGTTGCAAATGTGCTTCACAAATTTCAGTAGATACTTCAGGGCAAGAGAAATCAGAAAGAAAAAAAAATTGCCCAGAAATTTAATTTTGAAAAATCAGCTCATGAAAACCTTAGGGATTATAAAGGCTCCATCACTTTGTACATGGGACCATCGTGAGATAGGAATGAAGAGATGTAGTTAATACCATCACCACCACCACCAAAAGCAACAGACTAAGACAACCTGCGTTACGCGGATGACACAACCCTGCTTGCTGAAACTGAAGAGGACCTGAAGCACCTGCTGCAGAGTGTCAAGGACTGCAGCGTACAATATAGATTGAGGCTCAATGTCAAGAAGACAAAGATTCTCACCACTGGACCACTTGGCAGCATCAGGATGGATGGTGAAGAGATTGAGATTGTACACAGCTTTAGTTTGCTTGGCTCCACAGTCAACAGTCTTGGCACCAGCAGCCAGGAAATCAAAACGCGCATTGCCATGGGAAAGTCTGCTGTTAGGGACCTCTCCAAAGTACTGAAGAGCAATGGTGTCTCTCTGGAGACTAAGGTGCGTCTGATACAGGCTTTGGTCTTCCCAATCACTTGTTATTCATCAGAGAGTTGGACAATGACCAAGGAGGATAGGGAGAATTGATGCCTTTGAGCTGTGGTGCTGGAGAAGAGTATTGAGAATACCATGGACTGCTAGGAAAACAAACAGATTCGTCCTGGAAAGGGTTAAATTGGGTGGCTCCTTGGAGGCAAGGATTCTGAGGCTCCGTCTAACATACTTTGGACATGTTGGGAGGAGAGACCGGTCCTTGGAGAGGGACATCATGCTTGGGAGGGTGGAGGGACAGCGCAGGAGAGGAAGGCCCTCTATGAGGTGGATTGATTCAGTGACTGGGATAATTGGGATGGGAGTGTCAGAGACGGTGCGATTGGCACAGGACAGAGCGGAGTTTAGGGCTGTTGTACATGGGGTCGGTGTGAGTCGTAGGCAACTCGACGGCATATAACAACAACAATAATATTTTTGCTCTGAATATTATGTTTTATGTAAATTATTTATTATACTAAATTTCTATAATGCTTTATAACTAAAACATTGCTAATTTAATTAGTTTTATTTGTTTCTAATGTACTAACACACAGAGAGAGCTCAGGTGGCCTAGTGGGCAGAAAGTAATACTACCAAACCAAAAGTGGGTGATTTTAATCCGTGGTCCTCAGACCTCGTTTTAATTGTTTTTGGTCAAACATTCTTCTGGGTTGTATAGCACTGGTCTGTCCATTTGCCGTACAAAGGTAACTCATGGTTGCTGGGATGGTGAACACTGTGACACTGATGTGTCAAATGTGATAATGGTTATCCATGGTAGACAGTGTTTGGTGGAGCTTCCTGATTAAAATAAGGAAGCAGGAGTGTCATCCACTTCTGAAATAGCTTGTCTCTGGAAACCCTATGAATGTGGAGAAATGATGAAAGATATACAAGTGTTCAGGGCTTTCATTTATAGTGTCGCTATGAGTCATCTATGACCTGATGGCACTTAACAACAACAACAACAACAACAACAACAACAACAACAACAGTGTGCTAACAGCATACAGATTGAATAAGTATGGAGGAAGGATACAATCATGACACAAATCTTTCTTAATTTTAAATAATGTATTGTTCCCTTCATCAGGCTGGAGACTAAGGTTCACCTGGTCCAGGCTATAGTCTTCCCAATTACATGCTATGCATCAGAGAATTAGACAGTGAATAGAGATGATAGAAAGAGAATTGATGCCTTTGAACTGTGGTGCTGGAGAAGAGTTTTGAATATACCATGGACTGCTAGGAGAGGGTGAAGCCAGAATGCTCCTTGGAGTCAAGGATTCTGAAGCTTTGTCTGACATACTTTGGGCATGTTGTTGCAAGGAGAGACTGGTCCTTGGAGAGGGACGTCATGTTTGGGAGAGTGGAGGGGACGGTGCAGGAGAGGAGGATCCTTGATGAGATGGATCGATTCTGTGATTGGAGTGGTGGCAATGAGTGTGTTTGAGACAGCGAGGTTGGCACAGGATAGAACGGCGTTTAGGGCTCTTGTACATAGGGTTGCTATGAGTCGCAAGCAACTTGATGGCACATAACAACAACGACAACAACATTTTCCCCTTGCTCTGTTCGCTCAACAGCTTCTTGGCCTAAGTATAGGTTTTGCATCAGCACAATTAAGTGCTCTGGGATTCCCATTCTTCTCCATCTTATCCATTTGTTGTGACACACAGGGTCATACGCTGAGCAAATTATTTGAGAACCTGGACTGTATGAAGAAAAGTGTGACATCAGCATTGGAGAAGACTCATCAATTACCTTCAGTATGCAGAGGACAAAACCTTGCTTGCTGAAAGTGAGGAGGACTTGAAACACTTGTTGCAGACGGTCAAACACAGCAGTCTTCAATATGAATTGAATCTCAACATTAAAAAGCCAAACTTTTTCACCATTGGATTGATAGGCAACATCATGATAGATGGAGAAAAGACTGAAACTGTAAACAAATTCATTGTATTTAGATCCACAATCAATATGATTGATAGGCAACATCATGAGATGGAGAAAAGATTGAAACTGTAAACAAATTCATTGTACTTGGATCTACAATCAATACACTTGGTTCCAGCAGTCAGTAGATCAGGAGATATATTGCACTAGAAAGTCTTCAGTTTGGAAGGACCTTTCCAAACTACTAAGGAGTATATTAGTTTGAGGACTAAGGTATACTTGAATAAGACCATGGCCTTTTAAATCCCTTGCTATGCATCTGAGAGCTGGACAATAAATAAGGTTGGCAGGAGAAAAATGATGCCTTTGAATCGTGGTGTTGGAGAAGCATATTAAATATCCAACAGATTGCTGAAAGAACAAACAGATAAGTTTTGAAGAAAGTACAGCTGGAGTGCTCCTTGGAGGCAAGGATGGCGGAGCTTCATCTCACATGCGTTGAGCATGTTGCTAGGAAAGGCTATTCCTTGGAAAGGGTCATCATGCTTGGAAAGGTGGGGGTGTGGTAAAGGAGAGGAAGACCCTCAACCAGGTGGATTGATACAGTGACCACAGCAATGGGCTCCGGTGTGTCAGATATTGTGAGGTTGGTGCAGAATTCGACAGGGTTCAGATCTGTTGTTCATAAGGTTGCCATAAGTCATACTGGACTCAACAGCAACTAATGACAACAATATGCTAAATTATGTCTGCATAAAACTTTATTATTTACTGATAATTTCTTTGAATTTGATTGTTTCTAATCATCAGAACATACTTGTATGCAAATACTTGCATATTTGTATTTCGGTATCTGTTATGACTCCATGTCTATCAATGTATATATACATTTTTCCTCCTTCAAATTCCCAAGCATATGCTTTATCACTTAAGTTCGGGTTCCTAGTTAAAAGTCAAATTTTAAAAAAAGGACACTCTTTCCTCTATATCTTCGAGGAAAGTTGAGGTGAAAGAGAGAATGCAAAGATCAAAATATTACAGAATAAGGAGATCTATCAAGTTTGTTAGCTGACTGGTCAACCAGAATTAAATTTACTTTACGTCAGAGTTCAAGTTTGCAGTAAATTGAGCAAGTGTCCCTCTGCAAGAATAGACCTCCTTCAGTAGATGCCATAGAGGTAAAGGTAGATGTCTGCTCTTTATTGATTAAGCAATTTCTACCAAGGAAAGATAGGGCAGATCTAGCATGCTACTATGCTCTCCAAATTTAGTAGTGTACAGGGAGTTGTATAGTCCCTTGGGAGTGGTACTGATAGCCCCAGAGTGGAGCCTTTTGGGTGATTGGAATACATCTGGGTTTCCTTGGGAGAGAGATAGGCAGTATCTTCCCATGCAATTGCATAATTTACAGCTTCAAAAAAACCAATGGAGGGTCAGTTATGATTTGATGGCAGTGAGATAGAGGAGATAATGAGAAGTACTAAAATAGTCCTTGGTTGGTGCAAATAGTGAAGTGCTGGACTATTAATGTATAAGTTGGTGGATGGATGCACCAGGAGGTAGCTCAGAAGAAAAGCCTGGAACTGTACTTCCAAAGGGTCACAACCTTTAAAACTCTATTGAGGGTAGTTCTTAGCTGACACATATAAAGAGTCACTCTGAGCTGGTACCGTGTTGATGGCAACTATTTGTTTTTGTTTTTTAGAAGCAGCTAATTTGGGAACAACATTATATTGCATTGATAGAACTTCTTTATGTGAGAGAAATGACAGTAATTTTTTCCAATATCATCTAGTAATTGCTGTACAGAGGTAACTCGTGGTTGCTGTGATGCTAAACATTGTGACACCGATGTGCCAAATGGTTACCCATGGTGGACAGTGTTTGGTGGAGCTTCCTGATTAAAACAAGCTTGGAAGCAGGAGTAGCATTCATTTCCAAAATGGCTTACCTCCAGGAACTCTATGAACAGTGCTCAGGTCTTTTGTTTATAAGGTCGCTATACATCATCTACAACTCGACCGCACTCAGTAACAACAGTAACAACGATCTAGAAATTAGTGGGAAAGTCTCTGGAAGTTCTTCTTTGGTGATGAGATAATCAGATCACCATTTAAAGACTTCTGATTCATGACTCAATGTGTTTTAAAATGTTTAGTTCTGCAAAGCTTGCTTTTATAATTCCAAACTATTTTAGAAAGCAGTTGTGGGTCTAATGTTTTGTTTATGATGGTTGATTGCGAGCTACTACTCAATTTAATTCAGAAAAAGAACAATCTCTAGCAAGAAATAACTAAGATTAACAAAAAGGGAAATTACTGCCTTCTGGGTATAAAATAATAACCATAAAGCTTCATGTTAATTGCTGGCTTGCATATTTCTTTATTCCATAGTAAATATAGTTGGTCTTGTTGACCAGAAAGTTAATAAAACCATGGTACTCTGAAAATGACATAGGGTCGTACTCGGAATCAGGCACATTCAATCTCGTTCCAGCTTGATTATGTGATCTTGGGCATGCTCACTTCTACTGACCTCAGGTCCCTCATTAATGAAGTGGGTATACCAAAACCTAGACTCCCATTCCACATGCAAGCAATTAAACACTTTTTTTTAAAGGACAAGTTTAAAATTAACTAGGCTTCTTAAAGAAATCAAAGTGGGTGGAAGGATGAATTCACCTTATGAAAGTAATTTGAAAAGGCTTCTGATGAAAACAGCTCTAGTGGAACCAGAAGCAGGAAAACACCCTACAGAGGCTTTATCTCCAAATTCAGAATTTAGGACAAGATAAATGAAGTGTGTGCTCAAGTCTGATTAGGAACCCAAGGACTCAGGCAGCATTTTCTAGGAATTATTAAGAGTTAATAGTAATAATAATAACAATAAAAACAAAATTTATATTAGTCCAGTTATTTGTCATTCTCAGAAAAGTGGAGGATTGATGGCAGAGAGGAAGACCTTCAGCCAGATTGATTGACAAAGTGACTGCAGCAATGGGCTCTAGTATGTCAGAGATGATGTTGATGGCACAAGATAGGACAGGGTTCAGATCTGTTGTTTTGTAGGATTGCTTGCTATTGTTGTTAGGTGCCGTCAAGTCGAGCATGAATCATAGCGACTCTATGAACAAAAGATCTAAACTCTGTTCTGTCTTGTGCCATCCTCAGACTTCCTAACACACGAGAGGCCATTGCAGCAGTCACCGTGTCAGTCCAACTGGTTGAGTGTCTTCCTCTCCTTCGCCAACCCTCCACCTTTCCCAACATCATGTTCCTCTCAAAGGCATAGCACTTACTAGCAACATGTCCAAAGTGTGTGAGGCGAAGGCTGAACACTTTTGCTTCCAAAGAGCACTCTGGCTGCACCATCTCCAAAACATACCTTTTTCTTCTCTGCTCTTCTCCAACACTACAGCTCAAAGACATCAATTTTTTTTCTGTCATCATTATTCATTGCCCAGGTATTGTATGCATAGCTAGTAATCGGAAAGTCAGTGGCTTGAATCAGATGCATCTTAGACCTCAAACTGATATCACTATTCTTAAATATTTGAAAAAGTCCCTAACTGCAGATTTTCCCATTGCAATGTATCTCCTTATTTCCTGACTGCTTAAATCAAGAGTGTTAATTGAAGATCCAAGCAAGCTAAAGCTATTGACTGTTTCAATCTCCTCTCCATCCATAATGACATTGCCTGTTGGTCCAGTGGAAGAATCTCTTTTTCTTCTTGATATTAAGACACAATCCATACTGAAGGCTCCATTCCTTGATCTTATGCAACAAGTGCTTTCACTTCCTCTTCACTTTCAGCAAGTAAGATTATATCATCTGCATAATGCAGGTTATTGATGAATTTCCCTCCAATCCTGGTGCCACATTCCTCTTCATAGAGTCCATTTTATTGGATAATTTGCTCAGCAGATAAATTGAACAGATATGAAGACAGAATACAACCCTGATGCACTCCCTTCCCAATCCCAAACTCCCCTGCTCCATTTCCACAACAGTCTCCTGACCCAGGTATAGCTTCCACAGGATCACAATCAAGCACTCTGGGATTTCCATTCTTCTTAATGTGAGCCACGACTTGTCATGATCCACACAGTCAAACACCTTTGCATAGCATAGTCAATGAAACACAAATAGACATTCTTATGCCAGTCCTAACTTTCAGCCAGGATCCATCTGGCATCAGCAGTGATGTCCCTGATTCCATGGCTCCTTCTAAATCCTGCTTGAACTTCTGGCTGTTCCTTATCTATGTACTACTGTTCTAGCCATTTTTAAATGATCTTTAGCAGTATTTTTCTTGCATGTGATATCAATGATATTATTAGATAATTTCCACATTCAGTTAGATCACCTTTCTTGGGAATGGGGCCAAATATGGACCTCTTCCAATCCGTTGTATAGAGAGCCATCCTCCAAATTTCCTGGCATAGACTAGTGGGTACATAGAAGGCTACATCTGTTAATTGAAACAAGTTCATTTGTATCCCATCAGTTCGATAGGATTGTTAGGGGTCTTGTTAACTTGACAGAACTTAATAAGAGCAACAACAAATCTATCATAATTAATTGTCTACAAATATTTAGAGATTAAGAATACAAAATAAATTTTAATAAGTCTCATGTTGAAGCTTTTCCCCAAGTGAAATGTATTACTGAGTAACTAAAGAATCCCTTCTTCCTTTCTCTCTTTCATTTTAGTGTTTGAATTTGCTACATTATGGGAAGAAAAAAAATATACTTTTTTTCCATGCCATAATCATGTATCCTTTTTTTTGCCACTTCATATCCGAATAAGAGGAAATAGGTATCTTCTTCAGTGCTAAATGTTTGGTTCCAAATATATATGCCTATTTATTGAGAGAAAGGGTTTACAGAAATTGAAATACAGATGTGTAGATGTGATACCTTTATTGCCCTGAAAAACCTAGGAAAAATAAGTTTATTTTATGTAAAAAATATGAGAATAACTTAAAGAAGATATGAAAAAGATTTTATTTTTAAAAATCTTATTTAAGTACACTAGCAGGTTATTTGCAAAGTCCATTTTTACTGCAGTAAAACATTTGAGTGCAGAGTTGCCATAATAAAGGACAATTGTGAATTTTTTTGCTACCTAGATTTAAACATGACTATAACAACAACAACAACAGCATTGTTAATTTTGGTGAATGAAGGTCATTGTTTAAAGCAGAGCATGACCCACAAGAAGGGACTAGAAGAGAACTTGGAGGGGTAGAAGCTGCATATAGCATAACTGAAAGAACCTCACACACACTGGCCACTGACAAACATTCAAGCATGAAAACAGGAAAAAAGTGGTTTTGAAGCTGAGGAAGTCCAAACCACCCACAATCACTTTGAAAACTTTCAACTTGACCTCGGGAAACAACCCCTAGCTTCTCTTGCCCATATTCTGGCTAGCATCCCAGAATTGCAAGATCAAGGATAAGGGTTATAAAGTTGAGAAATTGTTTAAATAAGGTCAGATTAGTTTGTAAGTTCAATAGCCAATTGGTTCAGTAAAGGGATATAGGTAGAGATGATGAAAAATGGAGCAAAGCAGTGTTAACATGGTGGTAACGGTTTTCATTATTAAAATAATACTTTAAAAAGTACTAAAAGATTAAAGTATTTGTTATGACTAGTTGTATCATCTTTAACACATCAATGCCATCATTTAAGGCAAAGTTGATATAAAAAGTAAATCTGCACGCTATGGATATTCGATGGAATCTGAGTCACTGACTATTAATTGGGTAGTCTCTATCCATTATCTATCCCACAATATAACATGGCATTTGTTAATATGATGTTTCACAGAAGCTAAGCTCACTTACCAAAACCTTACCATGAATTTACAGAGAAGCAAGATTAGCACTTGATTTATTCCTATTTGCACCTGGTTCTTTCCTTGTTCTAAAAGTTCATACTGTCATACTGTAACATAGCACTACAGAGGTCTCTGTATATCTGCCATTCTCATTTCTTTCTCAGTGCAGATGGATATGATTGCGAAATCCCCGTTTCTGTATACTTAAATGTAATTCTTAAATCATGAAAATGCTTTTGACTGAATAATAAAGGTGCTAATAAAACACTTTCCCCCCAAATTAAACAAAATTTATACTGATACCTAATGGCACAAGATACCACTTATGCCTAACCCAATTAATTTACCCTGAATCCTGTCTTGGGCTGAAGATAATAACTAGAAGCTCTTCCATGAGCTTCTGATTAACTCACTGGGGTATTCGTTTGTGTGAATTGTCGGATCTGTCAGTAAAGGGATCTTACAGTTTAGGATTTGGCAGAATAGCCCTGAGGAACCTGACTTTCTTGTGGTAATAAGGAAGTATGGTTACTCTTAGCAATGGATCCAGGACACAGTAATGAGACATCTCCCTCCAGTATTCTAGCCAAAGTGTTGATTTTCCTTTCAGTATCTTTTCAGGCTGTGTATACTTATTTCTGATACTTTGTACTCATTTGTGAAAATTTTGGGTTTTGTGTCTGTGAATTGCAAGACTTTGCATGTTGATGATTACACTTAAACATAGTTAATTTGGAAATGGGATATAAGAGAAGCCTGAAACCCCACTACAACTATCGACATTTATCAGAGTTCATAGAGTTTCTGGAGGCATGTTGTTTAGGAAGTGCATTTGTTCCTAGGGTCACCATGAGTCGTGCTTGACTCAAAGGCAATCAACAACAACAACATACAAGAGAAGGAACCCTGGTGGTATAGTGGTGAAGCACTGGAATACTAACTGAAAGGTCATTGGACCAAGATTGGAACAATGAGGGAAAGATATAGCAGTCTACTTCCGTAAAGATATTCAGCCTTGGAAACCTTATGGAACAATTCTCCTCTTTCTTATAGCTGGGATTAACTCGACCACAGTAAGTTTAGTTAATAATATTAAAGATTATATCAAAGTCATCTAAAGACTGCTATGAAACCTATGGAGAGATATTCAGCTGAGGAAAAATAGAGGTAAAAGTAGAGAAGAAAATAGTGGAGAATGAGAAAAAGGAGACAGCAGTTTTCAGAGTAATCACTGGCTCTCTAAGTATTACTCGCTCTCTTTGCCTGTGGGGGGAAAATGGACAATTATACTTCTATCACCTTTCCTTATTAGACATGGTCTGTGACATCTAACTAATGCGAATAGGGCTGCCAGTCAGATATATAAAGAACCAGTGCCAATTAGGGATTTTCCAGATATCCTTCTTTCTCCTGTAGTCATAGAAGTTCCTGCTGAAATGAAGGTCTATCAGCTTGATCCCTGAACGATGATGAGCAGTCTTCCTGCCAACCTACTATATATGTGCTAAGACAGAAACTTTTGTTAAGCTACCAATACTCTGTTCCTATGAAGTCTGTCTATTCTATCCAATACAGAGTTAAGGACCTAGAAGAAGCAGCTTTGGTAGCAAAAATATGCTGGTTTAGCAGCTTAATTAAGCATAAAAACCTGGTGGGAAAGCTAAAAAGACTGATTAATATTAAACTGTGGCAAAATATTAAACTGTAGTAAAAATGTTTCTTGCAGTAACTTTGGAAGCAAGTCATTTACCTAGTAAATGTCTAACTCTAGGATTTGAGGTTGGAAAAAGAATCATAACTGTATTTGTTGGTTGCTATTTGTTATGTTTGGAAAGCTCAGAAAATAATTGACAGATACAATTAGAAAAAAACATGGTTGGGAAGAAATCATTGAATCTAGAAACTTGTATACTTGGAAGAGATAACTGCTTTTCATACCCAACTTATAAAATAAAATTCTTTAAAAAATGGACAACAAATGTTGAATTGAATGCACCTTTATGATAGGTAACAAATCAAGAATGTTGTTGTTATATGCTGTAGAGTTTCTTGCGACTCATAGAAACCCTATGTGCAATAGCCCTGACACCTGCTCTGTCCTGTGCCAACCTTATTGTCTTTGACACACCTACCCTCATTGCCACAGTCACTGATTTAATCCATCTCTTTGAGTGTCTTCCTCTCTTGCGCTGTTCAAAACATAGTGTCCCTCTCCAAGGACTGGTCCCTCCTTGCAACATGCCTAAAGTATGTCAAACGAAGCCTCAGAATCCTTGCCTCCAAAAAGCAATCTGGTTTCACCCTCTCCAGGATGAGCCCGTTTGTTCTCCTGGCAGTCAATGGTATAGTCAATACTATTCTTGAGCACCACAGCTCAAAGGCATCAATTATCTTTTTATTGTCCCTAGTCATTATTCAGCTTTCTAATACATTGGAGGTATATGTGAAGGCCTGGATCGGGCACAGTTTGGTCTCGAGACTGATGACGTTGTTCTTCAGTACTCTGAAGAGGTCCCTGACAGCTGACTTTCCCAGTGCAATTCATCTTTTAATTTCCTGGCTGCTGGTACCAAAAGTGTTGATTTCTGGACCAAGCAAACTGAAGCTGTTAACAATCTCAATTTCTTTGCCCCCCATCATGTTGCTGCCAATTAGCCCAATGGTGAGAATTTTGGTTTTCTTGATGTTGAGCTTCAATCCAGATTGAAGGCTTGCAATCCTTGACCTGCTACAGCAAGTGCTTTGGGTCTTTTTCAGTTTCAGCAAGTAGGGTTGTGTCTTTTGCATAACGCAGGTTGTTGATGAATCTTCTCCTGGATTATATGTTTTGCATATAGATTGAAAAGGTATGGAGATAGGATACATCCCTGGCATACACCCTTCCTGATTTTGAAGCATGCAGTGTTCCCTTGATCTGTTCTGACAACTGCCTCCTGGTCCAAATATAGGTTTTACATAAAAATAATAAAATGTTCTGAGATTCTCATTCTTCTCAGTGTTAGCCACAGTTTGTTGTAATCCACACAGTCAAATGGCTTTGCATAGTCAATGAAATGCAGATTGACATTCTTCCAGTACTCTCTCCTTTCAGCCTAGCTCCATTTAATATCAGCTATAAATCAAGAATATGTCTGGTATATGTTGCTAAAAACTTTTGATGAATCAAGGTGTTTTGGGAGAAAAGTCTAAATGATGTACCCCAAAAGTCCTTTTAATTGGGCATAAAGAAAGACAAAATAGGTTGATTTTGACTCTATACTTTAATATAGCAAATGTACCCACAAATAAGTTGAAAACCTCAGGGAGAGAGGAACAATAGCAGGAAAAGGACAAAAAGAAGGAAGAGGAGGAAGAAATTGCAGTATGAAGCTAGCACATCTAAGAAGTGTGTGTAGAATACAACCACAGATAAGACTATTGGTAGAAAGAGCTAACATAACAAAAAGACTAATAAAGTTAAATTTGCAAGAGTTGTATTGTTAAAATAAGCTCTAACCTGAACCAAGAGAAACAGCGAATACTGAGACTCAAAATGGCTTTTGGATGAAAAGAATAAACCTAAAATAGCTTTTGGATGTTCAGTTGTCATTAAGAACACATTCTTTAATAGTTCTACTTAGTGGTCTCCAAGGAAAATAATGAGAAAGGCTGAATCTTAGAAGAGGAGCGCCAAAGGTCACAGAGTGCATATTGGAGCCTGTTTAAGAAATATTTCTGAATCCCAGGAGAGAAGACCTGGGCTATTCTTACCTGGAAGGTTTCCAGAATTGTTACAGACCAGTGACTGCTGTAAATCTTCCTCATTTCATTTTTGTACATTGGTGTGAGTCTGGCAAAAATTTATCATTCTTTCAGTTCCTAAGTCTCTAGACAATGAGGAGGTACGTTCACACATTATATGGAGCCTATCTTGCTTTAAATAGAAATCCTACATGGACAAAATCAAGATCCAAAATCATTTGGGAAAATATATGTGTCAGAAAAAGAGCCGAACTATTATTATATTAGGAATGTATATACACTAACACAAAATCAAATAAGATTATGAGCAAAAGATATACGTATTTAATTTGTTATCCTGGGTCCACTGAGAAGCAAATAAAAATATGATATTAAAAGTGCTAGGAAAAACATCTTTGAAAGCGTTTGAGGAAGAAACTGAGAAAGACTAAGGGAATTGACAGAATCCGAAAATGAGGGAAGGAAGATTGAGTAAATGTATTCCAGATCATCATGAAAGTTTGACAAAGTTTATGAGCCCTTATCTGGCCAACTGACTGGAAGAGGTCCATATTGTTCCCATACCAAAAATAGACTATCCTAACAGAGTGTAGAAATTATTGAACAATATTATTAATATGCAAGCAAGATCCTGCCAAAAATTATAAAAAACAATGACAGCACATCAACAGAGAACAGCCAGATGTGCAGGCTGGGTTTAGAAGAGTCTGTGGCACTAGGGACATTATATCTAATGTTACATGAATCTTAACTGAAAGCAGAGAGTACCAGAGGAATGTCTGTGTTTCACTGATTATACAAAGACATTTGACTGTGTGGATCATAACAAACTATGTCTAACTCTTAGAATAATGGGAATCCCTCAAAACTTGATTGTGCTTATGCAAAACCTCTACTTGGACCAGGAAGCAGTTATCAGAACAGGACAAACAAATACTATTGTTGTTATGTGCTATTGAGTTGCCTGAGACTCAATGAGTGACCTTATGTATAATGGCTCTGAAATCTGCCCTATCCTGGACCAGTGTTTATGACTCCAACATACCTGTCCCTGTTGCCCCAGTTACTGATCAATCCGTATCATCTGGGATCTTCCTCTTCTTCGGGGTCTCTCCACCCTTCTGAGCATGTCTTTCTCCAAGGCCCAGTCGCTACTGTATTCATGATCCAAGTATAAGAGACAGAGTATCAAAATCCTAGATGTTCCCCTTTTTAAGACAGACATGGACACTGTATGTTCAAAATCAGGAAAGGGGTATACCAGGGATGCATTCTATCTTCATACCTTTTCAGTCTTTGTGTGGAACAGATCATCCAGGAGGCTGGGATCTGTGAGGAAGAATGTGGCTTCAGGATTGGAGGAGGACTCAAGAACCTGCTTTATCCAGATGACACAATCTTGTTTGTCAAAACTGAGGAGGAACTGAGGCATTTGCTGCAGAAGGTCAAGGACTGTAGCCTTCAATATGGATTGAAGTGCAACAGCAAGAAAACATTTTTATCACTGGGCCAAATGGCAGCATCATGATAACAGTGAGGAGATTGAGATTACTAACAATTTGAGCTTTCTTGGCTCCACAATCAACACTCTTGGTACCAGCAACTTGAAATCAAAAGATGAATTACATTGGGAAAATCTGTTGCCAAGGACCTTACCAAGTACTAAAGAGCAACAATGTCAGCCCGGAGGTTAAGGTGTGTCTATGCCATGGTATTCGTAATTATTTGCTATTTATCATAAAGCTGTATAATTACTAAGAATGATAGAAGGGGAATTGATGCCTTTGAGTCATAGTGCCTCGGTACTGAATATATCACGGACTGCTAGAAGAACAAACAGGTCTGTCCCGGAGAGGGTGAAACCAGGCTGCTTCTTGGAGGCAAGTATTCTGAAGCTCCATTTTACGTACTTTGGGCATGTTGCAAGGATGGACCAATCCTTGGAGAGGGACTTCATGCTTTGAAGGGTAGAGTGTCGGAGCAAGAGAGGAAGACCCTGGATGAGATGGATTGACTCAGTGACTGGGGTAATGGAAGTAGGTGTGTCAGAGACAATGAGATTGGCTCAGGATAGAGGAAGATTCAGAACTGTTGTACATAGTATTGCTATGTGTGCCAAATTACTTAACGCACATAACAACAACAGCATGCAAAAAAACCCCAAAACATCTGAAGAACTGTGTGTATCCCAGGAATGGACCTTTGTGAGATTCCTGCTATGCTCAGTTTTTAGTTGCGAACAGAACCCAAAAACATGTACCTTGATCTGTCACAATTCTGTAGTTGGAGGTCCATTAAGTGTTTTCTCATGGGCACTGACATTAACTAAGTTGTTAAACTCATAAAGAGAGGGATAATCTTTCCCATGTAGTTGTTAAATGTCATTGAGTTGACTATACCCAATAACAACCATATTACAGAACAACGGATCTGTATCCTACTTTATTCTGTGCCATCGTAAAAATATGGAATGCTTCATAAATTTGTGTGTCATCCTGTGAAGGGACCATGCTAATCTTCTCAATACTTTTCTAATTTTAATATATGTGCTGCCAAAGGGACCACAGTATATCTCCTATGTTACCAATTTTGAAGCAAAACAAAACCAAGGAATTGTTTTTTAATATTTTGGGTAAAAGATTAAAATATTATAATACTTTATTGACACAATTTTGTGTAATGATATCTAGTTAGTTTGTCAAATGTTAGTCTATATGTTGTTTTTAAGCACTTGCTGTTGTTGTTGTTATTATGTGCCATCGAGTTGCTTCTGAGTCATAATGACAAGATACAAGAGCCCTAAACCCTGCTCTATCCTGTGCCAATCTTATAGATGAGTAAATCAAGTTGCTTCTAGGAGAAAAGATTACTCTCCAACAGATAGTTAGGCTTTAGTGAATCGTTTGAAGTGCTTAAGAGCAAAAAGAAAATTTTCTCTAGGGTATATTCTACTTCTATAAATACTCATTTTAACTAGAAATATCTACTTTAAATACTAGTCTATTGATTTTGGGGCATGGGATGTAGGATTAATTTTAGACTTTTAAACACCTAAAATTCCATAAGCTAATTCCTCAAAATGAATATTTCTTTTTATTTCTCTCTTTCTCTCCCTCTCTCTGAGTATTATACATTGTTGAATCAGAACCAGCTCATAGATTACTTCCTCCAGAGTGTTTCCAGGGGTTGTACTTTGCTTAGGTCTTTGCTTATTAGTCTTCAAGCCTCAAACCTGTTCCTGAGATGGTCTTTACATTCAGGAGCGGGAAACTCAATGCTGAAGTTTGGTTCTTGTGGATTTTTTTTTCTTCAGCTTCAGTAGGAACTTGCATATATGTAGTAGATGATCTTACAATCAGCACCTGGCCTAGTTTCCACAGCTGATACTGAGCTTCTCAAACAATTCCCCCCACATATATAATCTATCTGATTCCTGTGTAAGCCATCAGATGAAGTCCATGAGTATAGTTGACATATGTGTTTCTTATAAAAGGTATTTAGGATGATTTATTGTACAGAATTCTATCATTCTGTCTCCAGGCTCATTTCTGTCACCAAGACTATGTTCCCCAACTACTGATCTCTTCAGATGAGATGTGGGAGGATAACACGAATATTACCCATGAAGAATGCAACAGTCATTAAAAACATGGAAGAAGAAGAAAAGGCCAAAAAAGGATGTCAGAAGAGACTCGGAATATTTCACTAGACTGCCAAGAAGGTAAAGCAAGCAAATAAATCAAGGTATTAAGGAAGTGAACAGAAGATTTCAAAGAGCAGCAGAGATGACAAAGCAAAATATTATAATGAAAAGTGCAAAGAGATAGAGTCAGAAAATAAAAAAGGAATAATTCCCTTGGCATTATTTAAGCTGAAGGACAGAAGAACAAATTCAAGCCTAGAGTTGCAATACTTTAGGATGCAGTAGGTAAAATGTTCCAAGA
>NW_006400114.1:700645-705816 GCF_000299155.1 Elephantulus edwardii
GGAGTTTAGGGCTGTTGTATATAGGGTCGCTATGCGTCGCAGGAGACTTGACTGCACATAACAACAACAACAGGTAAAATGTTGAAAGACCCAGGAAGTTCCAAAAGATTGAAGGAATGCACAGAGTAATTATACCGAAAAGAATTGGCTGACACAAAATAATTTCATGAAACGATATATGATCAAGAGCCTATAGTGATGAAAGAAGATGTTTACATTTCTCTAAAGGAATTTGCAAAAACCAGGCCCCAGGAATTGAAGGTAAACAAACTGACATATTTCAACATACGGGTGCTGCCCTCGACATGCTCACTAAGTTGTGCCAAGAAATCTGGAGGACAACCAGCTGGCCAACTGACTGGAAGAGATGTATATTTGTTTTCACTCTCAAAAAACGGTGACTCAGCAAAGTGTGGAAATTATCTAAACAATATTGTTAATATTACATGCAAGCAAGATCTTGATGAAAATGATCTAAAAATGACTGGAACAGCACATGAACAGAGAGCTGCTAGATATGTGGACTGGGTTTAGAAGAGGCCGTGGGTCTAGTAACATTATAGCCAATGTTAGATGGATCTTAGTTGAAAGCAGAGAGTACCAGAGGAATATCTATTTGTGTTTCATTGACTCTGCAAAGGCATTTGACTAGGTCGGTCACAACGAACTATATCTAATTCTGAGAATAAAGAAAATCTCTGAACACTTGATTGTGCTTATGAGAAACCCATACTTGAACCAGGAGGCAGTCCTTAGAACAGAGCAAGAAAGCATTGCATGGTTCAAAATCAGAAAACATGTATGCTAGGTGTATTCTGTCTTCAATCCTTTTTGATCAATATGTGAAACAGATCATTCAGGAGACTGATCTCTGTGAGGATGAATGTGGCATTAAAATTTGAGGAAAACTCATCAACCTGTGTTTTGCAGATGACACAACCTTGCTTGCCAAAACTAATGAAGACCTGAGGCATTTGCTTCAGAAGGTCAAAGACTATAATCTTCAAGATGAATTGAAGCTCAACATCAAGAAAACAAAGATTCCCACCACTGTGCCAATTGGCAGCATCATGATAGATGGGTAAGAGCCCGTGATTGTTAACAGCTTCAGTTTGTTTGGCTCCACAATCAACACTTTTTGGTACCAGCAGCCAGGAAATCAAAAGGTGAATTACATTGGGAAAATCTGGTACCAGGAACCTCTCTAATGAGCAATGATGTCAGTCTAGAGATGTAGATTATGCAATAGACTGATAGAAGAACTAACAAATTCATTCTGGATAAGGTGAAACCAGGCTGCTCCTTGGAGGCAAGAATTTTAAAGCTTCTTCTGAAATACTTTGGGCATGTTTCAAAGAGAGACCAGTCCTTGAAAAGGGACTTCATTCTTTGAAGAGACAACTCAAGAGAGGAAGGCCATGGACAGGATGAATTGCCTCAGTGACTGAAGTAATTTAAGAGGTAATGAGGTTGGCTTAAAATAGAGCAGGGTTCGGGGCTGTTGTACATAGGGTTGCTATGAGTTAAAAATTACTCGGTGACACACACCACCACCAACAACAAATTCCTTGTGGAGGAGACTGCTCATCTTTCTCCCCACAGGACAACTTGTGGCTTTGAAATGTGTGCCTTTGGGTTGATAGTGCAACTCCTTAACCCGTAGGCCACCATAGCTCCCTATCCCAATCTCTCTCAAAAGTTCTGTATTTATTCTCATTTCATAGAAAATAATAGAACAGAGTGTCTGTATTATAAACTAAAATCATTATTATCACATAAAGTAATACTTTACTAAAGATATTTTGAAAATAGTCACCATAGTACATTGACAGGGAATTGCCAAAAATCCAAGCTGAATTCAGAAGAATTCAATGTGAAATTCTAGATTTCGTGTTGAATTAGGAATGTAATTGCTAATGTCTGAGAGTTAATCATATCGAAGAAATTGTTGCTGTTGTTATGTGCCATCAAGTCACTTGAGACTCATAGAGACCCTATGTACAACAGCCCTAAACTCTGCTCTGTCCTGTGCCAATTGCACTGTTTCTGATACACTCCTCCCGATTACCTCAGTAACTGAATCAATCCACCTTATAGAGGTCCTTCCCTGCCTGTGCTGTTGCTCCACCCTACCAAGCATGATGTCCCTCTCCAAGGACCGGTCCCTCCTTACAACATGTCCAAAATATGTTAGACGAAGCCTGAGAATCCTTGCCTCCAAGGACCCACCCAGTTTAACCCTCTGCAGGAGGAATCTGTTTGTTTTCCTAGCAGTCCATGGTACCCTCAATATTCTTCCTCAGCACCACAGCTCAAAGGCATCAATTCTCCTTCTACCCTCCCTAGTCATTGTCCAACTCTATGATGCATAACAAATGATAGCAAAGACCATAGCCTATATCAGATGCACCTTAGTCTCCAGAGATACACCATTGCTCTTCAGCACTTTGGAGAGGTCCCTAACAGCAGACTTTCCCATGGCAATACGCCTTTTAATTTCCTGGCTACTGGTGCCAAGAGTATTGACTGTGGAGCCATGCAAACTAAAGTTAACCATCTCAATCTCTTCACCATCCATCCTGATGCTGCCAATTGGTCCAGTGTTAAGAATCTTTGTCTTCTTGACATTGAGCCTCAATCCATATTGAAGGCTCCAGTCCTTGACCCTCTGCAGAAAGTGCTTCAGGTCCTCAGTTTCAGCAAGCAGGGTTGTGTCATCTGCATAACATGGATTCTTGATAGATCTTCTACTAATCCTGACACCACATTTCTCCTCTTAGAGCCCAGCCTCCTGGATAATCTGTTCTGCATACAGGTTGGAAAAGGTATGGAGACAGGGCACAGAGATAAACAATTTAATTTCGTACTGTTCTTTTATATAGTTATGTAGAGTTGTCCTTGGTATATAATATTAAGTTAAAAAGATAAAATAAATGATTCAAATATCACTTTAAGAATACTGGAGTCTAATGTTGGGGCAATTTTTACCATATTGGGATCATTTTCCTAAATAGTACTTCAAAAATCTGAAAACAAACCAGCATATATTGTTATAATCATGTTCTTGTGCATGTTTCATGATTCTGTTTATCATGTTGCAAGGATCTCTAGAGACAAACAAAACAAACTCCAGATTGTTCTTCATAGCCACACATTCGTATTAAATCAAGGAAACAAGACCCAAAGATCATAATGAGATTCATTTACTATATGAAAGGAAAATTTGAAGAGGGGACGTTATTTTTAAGAAAGATTATTCATTTGTGTCTCAGTTCTAATTTCCTTGGGGTAGGTTCCCAGCAGTGGAGTAGCTGGGTCAATTTATGTCCATCTTTTTGAGGAAGTGCTAAACTGTCTTCTGGAGTGGTTGTACCATTTTACAATTCCACCAACAGTTGTACCATTTTACAATTCCACCAACCTCTCCACAACCTCTCCAACATTATTGATTTCTGCCCTGCTAAACTTTGCCACCACTACTATGATAAGATGGTATCTCATTGTGGTTTTGATTTACATCTTTCTTACTGCTAGTGATCTTGAGCATTTCTTCATGTGCCTGTTTGCCATCTGAGTGTCGTCTTCTGTGAAAAGTCTTTCCATGTCTTTTGTCCAATTTGTAATTATGTTATCAGTATTTTTCTGGAGGTCCAGGTGTATTCCGTAAACTTTTGTTATGAAACCCTTGTTTGAGATGGTATTACCAAATGTTTGATCCCAATCAGTAGGTTTTCTTTTCTCCCCGTTTAAATTTTTTTGTGAGTACAGAGATTTAATATTTAGAAGATCTGTACACCAGTGTTTATAGAAGCATTATTTACCATCACAAGAACATGGCAACAGCTTAAATATCCAACTATAACTGAACGGGTTGAGAAATTGTAGTACATTCACACAATGGAATATTATGCAGCATTTAGGAACAAAAATTTTACAAAATATTAGCTAACTTGGGAGAGATTGGAGACCATTATTCTGAGTGAACTAACACAGTTTCATGCCAACAAATACGGCATAAGTCGATTATTGTAAAAATAGAGGTAACAAGTAAAATATATATGGGGCAGGGGTGAGAACAGAGAGATGAGGACGAGTAGGGGAAAAACCACAAGATTGCATGGTTTGGAGAGGGTGAAGGAAATGGGAAGGATCTGGTGGGGACATGAAAAGATTGAGTACTAATGGGCAAGGTCTAACATTGGCTGATTTTATAAGCCATAATGCATGGGAATGATTATATGAAACACAATATGAATGAAGAACAGTGTGAAACACAATGTATATGAAATTTATGAGCAAACCAACATAAATTTTTTAAAAATACAATAAAAAATAAGCTAATTCATAAAAAGGAAGGGTTGGTCCCATGCATCAATTTTATCCTCTTTACATTGAGCATTTCTGGTTGTATTTGGCAGTCTCTTTATACCTTGGACTAGCACTTCTAAGCTTGATCTCAATTTGTCTCTTATGAATGTTATGGTTTTGGGCTTTACTCCCAGGTCTTTGATCCACCTTGAGTTGATTTTTGTGCATGGTGTGAGATGTGGATCCTGTTTCAGCTTTCTGTAGGTGGATGTCCAGTTTTGCCAGCATCACTTGTTGAAGAGGTTATCATTTCCCCATTTGATAGCTTTGATTTCCTTGTCAAGTATCAGTTGACCATAGATAGCGGATCAGTTGACCATAGATTCTCAATTCTGTTCATTGGTTAACGTGCCTGCCATTATACCAGTACCATGCTGTTTTCGTTGAACATAAAAAAAAAGTTTCCAACAAGGTTCAAAGAAAACCTACAGATTGGGAACAAATATTTGGTAATACAATCTCAGACAAGAGTCTTACAAAAAAATTTACAGAATACTTCTGGGCCTCCATGAGAAAAAGACTGATAACCCAATTACAAAATGTGCAAAAGACATGGAAAGAATTTTCACAGATAATGATATTCAAATGACAAGCAGACACATGAAGAAATGCTCCAAATCACTGCCAATAAGAGAGATACAAATTAAGACCACAATGAAGTACCATCTCACTCCAGTAAGGTGGCAAAGTTTAATAGGGCAGCAAGTAATAGATGTTGGAGAGAATGTGGCAAGAAAGGAACTCTTTTACATTGTTGGGATTGTAAAATGGTTTAACCATTCTGGAAGGCAGTTTGGTGCTTC
>NW_006400114.1:706081-714577 GCF_000299155.1 Elephantulus edwardii
TCACAAGAACATGGAAACAGCCCAAATGTCCAACCACAAATGAATGGATTGAGAAATTATGGTACATTCACACAATGGAATACTATGCATCACACAGGAGCAATAACTTTGTAAAGTATTACCTAACTTGGGAGAGACTGGAGAGCATTATGCTGAGTGAACTAATTCAATCCCACAAGGATAAATATTGTATAAAAACGTTACTGTAGAATGAGTATAAGGATCCAGGTGGGTGGGAGAGGCTGGAAGCAGAGGCATGTGGATATGCAGGGTGAAGGGGTGATTAATCATTGGGTTGTACAATTTGATGGGTGAGGAGGTGAGGGAAATTGAAAGAATTTGTTCAAATTTGTATTCAATTTTGTAAATAAACTAGTAGGGGGAAAAAGAGAGAAAGGAAGAGTTATTCATTATTTGCCACTATATAGTTGAAACTATGTCCTAGGTTTCCATACAAATGTCTAAGATACAGTATTTTAGAATTACACAACAGTAGAGATTTTCAGATTAATTCATTGTTTCTCCCTCCTATATTATAGATGAAAAAAAAAATCTGTACCCAGAGAGATAAATTCCCCATGGTCACAAAACAGAAGAAGTTGGTTTTTTCAGGTTTAGAATCAGTTCCTGACATGTGGCATTAGACTACTTAACAATAACATGTTCCCAGCTTGACAAATGCAGTGTCTCTGACCACTTCTGACAATACTATTGAGACTTAGGAAGTCCTTTAGTTGATATATCAGTTTTCTGGGACTGAGTAATAAAGTACTACAAACAGTGTGGCTTAAAGCAACATTAATTTATTTTCTCAACTTTCTGAAGGCTGGAAGTCTGAAATAAAGATGTTGACAGGGCTGATTTCTTCGGGAGGCTCTGAGGAATCATTCTTCCTCAGAATCATGTCTCTCCTAGCTCCTTGCAGTTGTGGACAGTCCTTTGTATTCCATGACTTTGTCTCTTTGCCTGACCATCTTTTCTCTGAATTAGTCTGCAGTCCTTTTCTTATAAATCATGTCAGGTACAGCTCACCCTAAACCACTGTGACCCTATACACGGAAACTAGATATATCTACATTAACATTCTTTTCCAAATAAGGACACAATCAGAGGTGCTGGGTGTTGGGATATCAACATTTCTCTGTGGAGCACCGAAATCAATACATAATGGGTAGGCATCTTGTGTATCTTCTCTTTCCCTCCAAATACTTAAGCCTTTCCAGAGTCTATCTATTGGTAAATATTTACTGTTAAGCCAGATACATTGTTCACTGCTTGGTACTGAAAATTTTATCCTGAGTCTTTTTTCTATTTTGCTTTGCACAATTACCATATGAGCATCGATTTTAATTAGTTCTGTCTATTAAGAGTCCCCTTAGGTTCACAAGCCAACTTTGTAATTAACTGTTCAGCCCTTCTCTTGCTGGCAGTAGTGTGGGTGAGTTTTGATGCTCACTTTCAAACCCTGGGATCAATGTTCTTCTTCACCCTTAAGAGCCCAGGCACAATAGAGTGTTCTACTATCTTGCTATTGATACAGAAATGAGAAAAGTAAGTTTATTAAACAGTAATGATGCTCTCCCTTGTCATAGCCAGTATACTTGTATCTTCACCTCCAAATGGTGTGTCCATTTCTGGCAAGTAATGTGGTGATGTCCAGATGGACTTTTTGAAGCTTGACAACTGGGGATGGGATAATATCAAATCATGTCACTTTGTATTTCTTGAATGAATTTGGTACCTTGTTGGGTGATGCTAGGTTTGAAATAAAAGATTATAATCAGTATTTTCCTTTGCTTCTATTTCATCCTGAATTCTGTAGAAGGCAGAGGTTTCTATTCAGACAATTATTGATTGGAATATACAAAATCTAATACCTTAGGAGATGATATGATACTAAGACTTCTAAATTCAAATGATTGAGATTCAATTACTGAAGAGCATATGACATACTTATGCAGATTTACTGACGAGATTTGTGTTTGGGTTTATTGTTATAATAGGTGCTCAGGATAATAGTGGTAATTCTGGACTTTCCTTGTAGCTAATCAATTAATATCTGGATGAGAGCCATGGCAATAATCCTTTTAGATTAAATCAAAATCACCATCATTTTCAGAGGCCTTTTAGATACTGAAATCCATTCTTCTTAATGAAACAGCTAAACAGTTTAATATGTCCTTTCTGATATTCAAATATTCTGGATTTACTGTGATAGGATGAGACTACAAAATTTTCTACATTAAGTTGGACAAATAATGAAGGTGGAGAATGTCCAGGACCATCTGTTCCTTTTGTACCAAAGCTCCCTTCCTTTACGACTGCTTTTCCCTCCTACAGTGTCCCGTCTGCCTTAGCAGACTCTCTTGTAAACCTTGCAACCCTTGCAGCCAGAGTTTATTTCCTGAGCTTTGATAGCCAAGATTGTACATGAGTGTGGAAGATTCAGTTCTGGAGCTAGTTTTCCTTCTTGTTTATGCAACCTGGAATAATTTGACTTGAATGTAAGCTGAATGCACCTCTTGAGGCCTAGAACCACAAAATAAACTGCATCAGAAAATTCAGAATATATATATATGTGTGTGTGTGTGTGTGTGTGTGTGTGTGTGTGTGTGTGCATGTGTGTGTGTATTGGAAGCAGGAGTGGCATCCACTTCCTAAACAGCATGCCTCTGGAAACTGTATGAACTTAGACAAATGTCAATAGTTGTAGAGGGACTTCAGGCCTTTTGTTCATAGGATTGCTATGAGTTGTGCTCTACTCAGAGGCAATCACCAATAACATATATATACATATATAGATACACATATGTACACATATGTATATACACACATACATACACACACACATATATAAACACACACTATATACACATATATAAACACACACACACACACACACACACAAACATATATATATACACATACAAACTCTTGTGGCTTACTGGATAAGGAGCTTCACTGACTCCTCAAAATTGGTGGTGTAAATTTACCAGCTGCTCTGTGGGAAAAGATGAGCAGTCTCCTTATGTGAAATTTATAGGCCCTGAAAACCAGCTGAAGGATGAAATATGAGTTGTTTCCAACTTGACAATGATGATTTAAGTTTGTGTTTATATTGAGATATATACCTACATGTACAATCAAAGGCAGGCTAAAATGAGGAACTTTATGCATCTATTTCTATATGAATGTAATGATACTTAATAAGGATTTTTCAGTAGTAACGTGGACTTTATGAAAAAATAATTGGTGGCTTACCCCACTGGTGGTATACTTAACTACTGTGGAGTCAGAACAAACTTATAACTGTACCTTCAGTGGGTTTCAGTGGCTGTCAACTGCACAGGAAGAGACTGCCTATCTTTGTTCTTAGTCACTTCTGGACTAGCAGCACAATATTCTGTGGAGTGCACTACCACTAGAGTTCTTGAAGGTTTGTTGTTGACTGCCTTCGAGTTGAGCATGACTCAGAGCAACCCTGAGAACAAAAGGCGTGAGGCCCTACTACAACTATCGACATTTATCAAAGTACATAGCGTTTCCAGAAGCAAGTTGTTTGTATAGTTACATGATTTATGAATTAAATTATTATGCACCAGTTTCGTGTTGTGGTTAGGTACTGTGGAGTTGATTTTGACCCATGGTCACCTTAAGCACAACAAATTGAAACCTTGACTTATCCTTCGTTATCCTAACAATCTTCACTGTGTTTAAGTATAATATTTGTATATTAACATCCTAAGATACACACAGTAAATTATAGTTTCCTTTTCTTAAGGAAGATATATATGAGGCTTATTTAACCTGCACAAAGACTTTGGCAGTCTATGAAGCAAAAGAATGGACATGGGAATAACTACAGACTCTGTGAGCAGCTGTAATGTAAAGGAAGCAGAGGAGAAGTTATTTGCTCAGATTGGAAAATACAGGTCACATTTAACTATGTGTGGGAAGACAACTCACAGAATTTAAGGGCATTTGTGCAACTAAGAAAATATTAAACAAGATCTGATTTCCCGGTAGACTTGAGTCATCTTTCAAAATTTGAATTTGCTATATATCTCCTTTCATTGCAGTAATTTTTTATTTGTCTGTGCAACAACAGAACAATCCTTTAAGTGAGAAAGTGAGTGACAGTCACTGACAATATTTACACGGAATTAATTTTCTGCAATTCCCTGGCGAGCATATGCAGTATTTACTTCAAGATAGTTATTGCAGACGAAAGAAACATACAATGAAATAGGATTATAAATAATAAAAACAACTTATTAACTAAATGGGGACAAGAAAAAAAATCTTGATAATCTACTTCTAAAAAAATGGCCAGTGAAAAGTATTATGAATAACAATGAGATATTGTTTGACACAGCACCTGAAACAGAGTCCCAAGAGTTGACTCTTCAAAATAATTTCTGTTAGGAGTCCCTTGTGACCTTGGAGCTTTATTAACAACAGGTCTAAATTTTTTCTTTTTAATTTTATTATTTTTTGTGTGTGTACCATCAAATTGGATCTGATTAGTACAGGAAGAGATTGCCCCTCCTTCTCCAGCAGAGCATCTGGTAGATTTGAACTGTGTGCCTTCAGGATTGCAGTGCAGCTTCTTGCCAGTAGGCCACTAGAGCTCCCTTAGGTCTAAATTTTGCCACATCCTGTACCATTCTCACAATCTCCTCTGTGATGGAGTCTATTACAAAATATTTGTCAACCAATTCTTTTTGTAACAGTGACTCTGTATCTTCTCTGTTCTCTTTTGAGGCTTCCTGTAAAATTCAAAGCAGAGGTTTGTTGCATTTGGGTTTTCTTTTAAAATTATGTAATTGGAGCAAGGCTTCCAGGAGCTTCACTTATTAATGTGATTTGACTCAAAAGGAGAGGAAATTAGTAACAATAAAAATGTGGTATAACTCTTAGGAAAATGAAAATTGTCAAGAAGCCAAATGGTAGGAAGGCTTGGAGATAGATATCCTAGGCCTTAGTGAGCCGAAATAGATTGGTTCTGGCTGTTTTAAAACAAATAGTCATACTCTTTCAGAGGTGAAAAGCTGAAGAGAAATAGCATTATAATTTATTCTGAATTACAATGCTGTCGGTAATTATAACACTGAAGGATTCTATGGACTCACTGACTCATGTAAGAAGTATCAAAAGAAGATGGAAAAAGTACATCAAGCTACTCTTCCGAGAAGAACTGATTAATGCTCCACCATATGAGGAAGACTGACAAATAACTAACGGTATTAAAAGAAGTCCAAGTTGTTCTGAAGTCATTGGTGAAAGATGGAATGTTGTTGTTGTGTACTGTCGATTCGGAACCGACCCACAGGAGACCCTTCAATAGGTTTTCAGAGACAGTTAATTGCAGGAGAGGAGGTTGCTTATCCATCTCCTATGAAGCAGCTGATGGCCTCGAACCACATGCCTTTGGGATTACAGTGCAACTTCATGCCACTAGGCCATTTTAAAATAAACTAGTAAATTTGAATATTAATCAAATTTAAACACTAACAAGTAATGCCCACAATGACAATATTAAAGAAATTAGAGCTTCTGCTGTAAAAGATAAAGTAAATAAAAAGACGAAGTAAATATGCTGCATTGCTAATTAACAGTGACTGGAATATGAACAATGGAAACAAAGACGGATAGGTAGTAGGAAAATATAGTTTTAGTGAAATTGCACAAGAGGATGTTGCAAATCCAAAAATTTAGTAATTGGAAATATGTTAACAAAAACCCCAACAACAACAACACTCTGAAAGATGACCTTACATGCGGATCTCTCTAGATGTTGCCAGATTGAATACGTCTAAGCAAAAGGATGCTGTAGAAGCTCATTATCACTTATCAGAAAGATAAGGACCCAACTGTGGAATAGATTCTCAGTTGTTTATATGCAAGATCAAGTCACAGTTTAACATGTTATGACCAACCAATCAAGAGATTATAGGTGAGGTCCTTTATTAGTTGTACAGCAGGAGTCCCAGCAACACGGCAAGATCACCTACCCCCTTGCTCGTCCCAGGTGCCAGGCTATTTGGGCCAACTCACAACATTATGCTGTTGAAACACTTCAAGGGCACACAGTGATATATTCAAGGGTACATGGAGTTCAAATATCTACCTCTCGGGTTATAAATAATAGCAGTTATTATTTTGGGAAGCAAATCAAGGCAAAATGTTAAGTCTTGGTTCAAAAACTTTCTACACACAGGAGTTTAGTTACTCAAATGGAGGACTATACAAACTGGAGTCTGTTTGACTTCTCAAATAAAATAAAAACAAGCTCATGATGGGTGGGGGTCGGGAAGTGACCCTGAGGATACAATATTTTAATTTGGAGACCATCTCAAGAATCTATTTGGTTCATTGAAAGGTAATTACTAAAGACTAGTTGTGTGATGATAGCAAGTGTATCATACATGAAGAAAGCAAAATATCATTTAAAAGAGAAGGGAAGAAAAAACTAATTATTTTGAATATGATGAAAATTCAGTGAACTGAAGAAATGATGAAGTAAGAGAGTTAATCAGAGTATTTCAAAGACAGCTTGAGAAAGCAGAGTACTAGAAAAGAAATACAAAAACTTGGAGTTAGAAAACCAAATCAGAGGAATACTCTTAGTAATTTTCAAGCTGAAAGAATTGAAGAAAAATGGAAGCTTTTAATTATCACACTGAAGGATTCTATGGGCTAAATATTGACTGATACAAGAAACATCAAAAGAAGATGGAATTAACACATACAGTAAATGTACCAAAAAGAACTGATGAATGCTCAACCATATGGGGAAGACTACGGACAATCTCCTCTCATGGGATTAACTGCCTCTGAAAACATGCTGAAGGGTCAACTATAGGTCGTTTCTGACTCTATACATGACAACAACATGGCCAATGGTGAAAGATAAGCATCTAGAAATTGACAGAATGCTAACTGAGATATTTTAACAAATGAAGTAAACCTAGATAAACTCACTCACCTAGGCCAAGAATTTGGAAGACAGATACCTGGAAGAGATTCATATCTGCACTGATTTCGAAGACACATTGCTGAATCTCCACTGTATTTCAGAGGCTGTTAATTAAGTGCATAGAGATTTAGAGACTTACTATATTTCTCCTGTGGGACTCCTGATGGATTTGAACAGCCAGAGAGGTGTGAACTTCATGTTAACAGGGCTACTTACTATGAACTAGGCCACCAAAAGTCCTTTCTTTAGTACTTGTGTTTCTTTGTTTTATTTGAACACTAACATTAACATCAGCACTGCGGTGACTTAGTGGTAAAGAGTTGCCAACCGAAAGGCAAGCAGTTTGAATCCACCAGCTGCTATGTAGGGGAAAAACGGGCAATCTCCTATGTAACATACTGTTAAGTTTGGATGAAGGGTGCCAAAGAGAAGAATGAAGAATTCAAAACTCAAACACTGACAGCCTTACCTGCTGCTGATCAAAAGAGCAAAAGGCCTTGCCTGCCTGGCTGAGCTAGCCAGGTAAATAATAAATCAGATTGGAATGTCCCTCCCTAAAGACTGTGTTATAAAAACTCTCCCCAATAAGTTTACAATGTGACTTCTTCATTTTGCTTCCCCAGAGTGAGTAACTACCCAGGAGCTTCCCGATTCCCCTTTCTCATTTAATAAAGCTGCCATAAGCTTTCTCTCATTCTCTCTGATTTCTTCCTTAAGTCTGCTAACTTAACACATACAGTCTGTGAAAACCTAATGGAGAGTCAGCTTCGAGTTGGTTCTAACTTAACAGCATATAATAACAATAAAATCATTAACACAACAATTAAAATCTTGCTGAAGATAATTTGGGTACATGTGGATCCATACATCAAAGAGAATTTTCAGAAATTCAAGCTCAATTATAAGGAATATTTTTGCTGATAAATTTTGGTTGAAAATAGAGAATAGCATGAAGATGTTTCTTTTTTAATTATTGATCAAGAAAAGACATTTGTCTATATGTATCATAACAATTTATCACTCATATTGCTGAGAATTTCAAACACTTACTTCAGTGGATCAAAGACAGCAGTCTTCAAAATGCATTGTATTCTAGCATGAAGACAACAAAAATTCTCGCCACTGGATATGTAAGCAATATCAGAAAAGACTGAAATGGTCAACCATTTCATCTTGCTTGGATCTACAATCTACACAATCCATACCAGCAGTCTCACAATCAGGAGATTCATTGCGCTGGGAAGGTCTGTAACCAGGGACCTCTCTAAATTATGGAGGGGCAATGTCAGTTAGAAGACTAAGGTATGAGTGATTCAGGCCACGGTCTTTTGAAAGGCTTCCTATAAATTTGAAAGTTGTAAAATGAATAAAGTTGAAAGAAGAAGAATAAATCCCTTTGAGTTTAGTACGGAGAAGAACTCTGAATATCCCACGGACTGCCAAAAGACCAAACAGATATAGCTTGGGAAAAGTGCAGCCACACTGCTACTAAGAGTCAAGAATAATGAAATTTTGTA
>NW_006400114.1:715257-718800 GCF_000299155.1 Elephantulus edwardii
AACAATCATTACCCATTGAATCAGGAGTCAAGAAAACAGGTGACATATTGCACTGGGTAATCTGTGTATTCCCTCTATATTTTTTTTATGCTTTCCTGCTTATATACAAGCTCAAATTAAAGCTTAATAAGGTTAAATCATATGCACAGGAATAAAAATTTGATCTTGAGTCTGTCCCTCTGAAGTTAAAAACTATCTCAGGAATAGATTTGAGGCCTTGAACACTAATGAATGAAAACCAGATGAGCTGTGGGAAGAATATAGCAAGAATATCATTCTGCAGAATGCAAAAAAGTCATTACAAAGAAGAAAGAAGAATAAAATACCAAATTGGATGTCAGAAGAAACTCTGAATATTGCACTAGCTGCCCAGTAGCCAAAGTAAAGGGAAGAAATCAAGAAGTTGAGGAGATAAATAGAAGATTTCAAAGGGCAGCTCAGGAAGACAAGGCAAAATATTATAATGAAATGTACAAGGAGCAGAGTCAGAAAGCAAAAAGGGCTGAACTTGCTCAGCATTTCTTAAGCTGTGGGAACTAAAGAACAAATTCAAACCGTGAGTTGCTATGCTTAAGGATGCTATGGGCAGAATATTGAATGATTCAGGAAGTACTAAAAGAATATGGAAGGGGTATACATTGTACCAAAAAAGAATTGACTAACACAGAAGAATTTCAAGAAACAATGTAAGGTCAAGAGGCAATGGAAATGAAGGAGAAAGTTCAGCCTGCTCTGAGGACTTGGCAAAAAAAATAAAGCCCCAGGAATTGATGGAATGCCAATTGATGTATTTCAGCAAACAGGTGCTGCCCTGGATGTTTTCACCAAGTTGTACCAAGAAATCTGGAGGGCAACTACTTAGCCAACTGAGTTGAAGAGATCCATATTTATTCCTATTCCAAAAAAAGGTGACCCAACATTGTAGAAATTATTGAACAATATCACTAATATCACACACTAGCAAAATCCTACTGACGGTCATCCAGAAAAGACTGGAACAATACATTGACAGAGAACTACCAGAAATACAAGCTGGATTTAGAAGAGGTCATTAGAAGAGGCACTAGAGACATTTTCGCTAATGTCAGATGAATCTTGGCCAAAAGCAAAAAATACTGGAAGAATGTCTATCTGTGTTTCCTTGACTATGCAAAGTCATTTGACTGTGTGAATCACAACAAATTGTGGCTAACTTTGAGGAAAATGGGAATCCAAGAACACTTAATTGTGCTTATGTGAAACCTATACTTGAACCAGGAAGGAATCCTTATAACACAGCAGGGAAACACTGCATGGTTCAAAATCAGGAAAGGAGTGTGCCAGGGATGCATTCTATCTCCATATCTCTTCAATCGGTATGCAGAACAGATCATTTGGAAAACAGGGTTTTATGAGGGTGAATGTGGGATCAAGATTGGAACATCCTACGATATGCAGATGACACAACCTTGCTTGCTGAAACTGAAGAAGACCTGAAGCATTTGCTGCAAAAGGTCAAGGACTGTAGTCTTCAATATGGATTGAAGCTCAACATCAAAGAGACAGATTCTTACCACTGGGCCAATAAACAGCACCATGATAGATGGAGAAGAGAGTAACAATTACATCTTGTTCAGCTCCACAATCCACAATCTAACATTAGCAGTCAGGAAATCAAAAGATGAAATGCATTGGGAAAATCTACTGTCAGGGACCTCTGAAGAGTGATGAAAAGCAACGATGTCAGTCTAGAGACTAAGATGTGTGTCTAATCCAGGTCATGGTCTTCGCAATTGCTTGTTATGCTTCAGACAGCTGGACATTGACTAAGGATGACAGAAGAAGAGTCAATGCCTTTGAGGTGTGGTGCTGGAGAAGAATCTTAAACATATCATGGACTGTTAAGAAAACAGGTATTTCTTGAAGAGGGTGAAACCATGTTTCTCCTTGGAGGCTAGGATTTTGAAGCTCTGTCTCACATACTTTGGGCACGTGGCCAGGAAGGAGAAGTTCTTGGAGGACATCATGCTTGGAAGGGTGGAGAGATAGCACACGAGAGGAAGACCCTGGATGAGATGAATTGATACAGTTACTGGAGAAATGTGGGTTGGTGTGTCAGAATTAGTGAGACTGGCTCAGGATATGGCAGGTTTCAGAGCTGCTGTACATATAGTTGCTATGGATTGCAGGTGACTCAATGGCACATAAAAGCAACAACAACAACAACAACATCATTCAATATAATGTCCGAAACATTTTTTAATATAATGACTTGCCACTTACATTTTTCCATTTTCTCAGCTTGAGAAATGCAGAGCAAGTTCTTCCCTTTTTATTCTCCAATTTCACTCTTCTGTATATTTCATCATAATACTTGCTTTGTCTTCTCAAATTGTCCTTTGAAATCTTCTGTTCAGCTCTTAAGTTCAGTATGTTTTCCCTTTGTTTCAGATTCTCAACTCTCTAGTGCAATATTTAGAGTCACTTCTGACATCCATTTGATGTTTTCTTTCTACTCTGACTTTGTAATGAGCTTTTGCTCTCTTCATGAATGATAGCCTTGATATCATCCCACAGTTCATCTGGTATGTGATGCTTCAAACCTCTTCTTAAGACAATTTTGACATTCAGATGGAATATATCCAAGATCATATTTTGGTTCTTGTGGACTTATTTTAATTTTGTTCAACTTTAATTGTAACTTTCAGGCAAGTATTTGACAGTCAGATCCACAATCCGCCCTTGGTCTAGTTTTGAATGCTGATATTGAGCTTCTCCAGTGATTTCTTCCACAGATGTAGTGAATCTGATTCCTGTGCAGCCCATCAGGTGAGGTTTCTGAGTAAAGTCATTGTATCTTTAAAAAAAGATGTTTGCTATTTATCCTTCTATTTTTACAATAATAATCTTATGCAGCATTTGTCCTTATGAGACTGAGTTAGTTCAGTCAACATAATGCACCCCAGCTTCTCCCAAGTTATGTAGTATATTTTTTTTCAAATCACTGTTCCTGAGTGCTCCATAGTATTTTCTTGTATGAATGTACCACAGCTTTTCATGTATGGGAATTCAAGGGGGGAAGATGTGGGAGCAGAACGGTGAAGATGGGTAGGGACAAAAAATAGCATGGTTTGGTGGGTGGGGGAGCAGTAAATGGCAAGGATCTGGGTGAAAATACAGGGTAAGGAAGGGAAAGATCCAATGGGGATTAATTTTATAAAATGTACAAACATGGGAATGATTGTATGAAACAAAATGTGAATGAAGAATAGTATGAAATAAAATGTATATGAACTTTATAGGCAAACCAACTTTAAAAAAAAGACCAAAAAAATTACAATAAATAAATCACCAAAATTACAAAATTCTATATTCTCTTTCCAACCTAATTTTTATCACCAAGCCCATATTTTCCAAATATCATTCCTTCTTCAATGTTTTCAACTTTTGCACTCTAGTCACTAATTATCACTTAAACATCTTGATTGCATGTTCAGTCAATTTTGTACTGCAAGATTTGGTAAAAACTTTCAATTTCTTCCTCTTTGGTTCTAGATTTAGGAA
>NW_006400114.1:719184-722644 GCF_000299155.1 Elephantulus edwardii
TTTGTTTTATTGTCAGTACACTATGTGTTCAAGACTCTTCTCCTGCACCACACTTCAAAGGCATTGATTCTTCTTCTGTCATCTTTAGTCAATGTCCAGTTCTCTGATGGAGAGAAAGCAATTACAAAGACCATGGCCTGAATCAGGTGCACCTTAGCCTCTAGACTGATATTGTTTCTCAACTCTGGAAATGTCCCTGACAGCAGATTTTCCCAATTCAATTCATCTTTTGATTTCCTGATTGCTGGTGCCAAAAGTGTTGATTGTGGAGCTGAGCAAGCTGTAATTGTTAACAACCTCAATCTCTTCACCATCTATCATGGTGCTGCCATTTGGCCCAATGGTGAGAAATAATTTTCTTCTTAATGTTGAACTTCAATTCGTATTGAAGACTACAGTCCTTGACCTTCTGCAGCATGCGCTTCAGGTCCTCCTCAGTTTCAGCAAGTAAATTTGTCATCCTTATAACACAGATTGTCGATGAGTCTCCCTCCAATCCTGATGCCAGATTCTTCCTCATAAAGCCTGGCCTTCCAAATGATAGGAAACCAATTACTTATTTCAATTAACAGATGCAATCCTGGATGAACTCTATGTCAGAGAATTTGGAGGACAGCTGTACAGTCAATATATTGGAAGAGGTACATACATATTTATTCCCATTCCAAAGAAACGTGATCCAACAGAATGTGGAAACTATTTAAAAATTTCATTATTTTCACATGCAAGCAAAATACTGCTGAAGATTATTAAAAAACAGCTAGTACAATACTTAGACAGGGAACTACCAGAAATTAAAATATAATTTAAGGTGACATGGCACCAGAGATATGTCAGGTGGATCCGAGGTGAAAGTAAAGAATACCAGAAGAATGTCTATTTATGCTTTATTGACTGTGCAAATACATCTGACTCTGTGGATTATAACAAGTTATGTCCAATATTGGAAAGAATGATAATCGCAGAGCACTTAATTGTGCTCATGTGAAACCTATACCTAGACCAGTAGACCAACAAAGCAAACAGAGAAAGAGAAGGCTACATGATTTAAAATAAAGAAGGGAGTATGTCAGAGTTTTATACATCCTCCATACTTATTTAATCTATGCTGAGCAAATTATTTGAGAAACTGGAGTCTATGAAGAGGAATGTAGCATCAGGATCAGAGGGAGACTCACCAATAATCAGCATTATGCAGATGATGGAACCTTGCTTGTTGAAAGTGAGGAGGACTTAAAATACTTGTTGCAGAAGATCAAATAATACAACCTCTATTACGTATTGCATCTCAATTAAAACAAAATCTTAGCACTAGACTGTTATACAACCTCATGATAGATGGACAAAAGATTTAAACTGTCAACAACTTTATCTTACTTGGATCCACAATTAATATCCTTGGGGCAAGCAGTTAAGACATCAGGAGATGTACTGGAAAAACCTGCAATTAAGGACCTCTCCAAATTATTGAGGAGTAATGCTAACAATCTGCGTTATGCAGATGACACAACCCTGCTTGCTGAAACTGAGGAGGACCTCATGCACTTGCTGTGGAGGGTCAAGGACTGCAGCCTTCAGTATGGAATGAGGCTCAATGTCAAGAGGACAAAGATTCTCACCACTGGACCAACTGGCAGCATCAGGATGGATGGCGAAGAGATTGAGATTGTTCACAGCTTCAGTTTGCTCGGCTCCACAGTCAACACTCTTGGCACCAGCAGTCAGGAAATCAAAAAGTGTATCGCGATGGGAAAGTCTGCTGTTAGGGACCTCTCTAAAGTACTCAAGAACAACGGTGTCTCTCTGGAGACTAAGGTGCACCTGATACAGGCCATGGTCTTTGCAATCGCTTGTTATGCATCAGAGAGTTGGACAATGACTAGGGAGGACAGAAGGAGAGTTGATGCCTTTGAGCTGTGGTGCTGGAGAAGAGTAGAGAATGTACCATGGACTGCCAGGAAAACAAACAGATTCATCTTGGAGAGGATTAAACCAAGAAACTCTTTGGAGGCAAGGATTCTGGGGCTTCACCTGACATATTTTGGACATGTTGCCAGGAGGGACGGGTCCTTGGAGAGGGACATCATGCTTGGGAGGGTGGAGGGACGGCGCAGGAGGGGAAGACCCTCTATGAGTTGGATTGATTCGGTGACTGGGGTAATCAGGATGGGTGTGTCAGAGGCAGTGCGATTGGTGCAGGATAAAGCAGGGTTTAGGGCTGTTGTGCTTAGGGTCGCTATGAGTCACAAATGACTCGATGGCACATAACAACAACAACAACAACAACAACAATGCTATCATTTTAAGGACTAAAGTGCTTCTGTTTCAGGCCATAATTTTTCTATTCACTTGCTATGCATCTAAGAGGTAAGCGATAAATAATAATAATAGAAGAAAAATTGATTCCTCTGAGCTATGGTGTTGGAGAAGAGTACTGAACATCACATGGACTGCCAAAAGAACTAGCAAATGTCTTAGAGAGAGTGCATCCAGAGTGCTATTTGTAGGTAAGAATGATGAGACTTTACCTTACATACTCCGGGAATTCCGTTCAGAGAGACGTGATGTTCAGAAAGGTAGGAGATCAGCAAAGAAGAGGAAGACTTTGACCAGGTGAATTGATATGTTCACAGCTGCAGTGGTCTCTAATGTATCAAGAAGAGTGAGAATAGCACAGGATAGGACAAGGTTCAGATCTGTTACACACAGGGAAAATTTGCTTTCAGGGACCTTTCCAAAGTGCTAATGGATAATGAAGTCAGTGTAGAGACTAAGGTATGCCTGATTCAGGCCATGATCTTGGCAATTACCTGCTATGCATCATAAAGCTGCATAGTAAATAAGGATAATAAAAGAATCAATGCCTTTGAGTTGTGGTGAGTGAGACGAGTATTGAACATACCATGAACTGCTAAAAGAACAAACAGGTCTGTCCCAGAGAGGGTAAAGTCAGGTTGCTCCTTGGAAGAAACCATTTTTAAGCTCCATCTCATATACTTTTTGCTAGGAGGGATTATTCCTTGGAGAGGGACATTATGCTTCAAAGGATGGAAGGATAGCACCAGAGAGGAAGACCAGGATGAGATGGACTGACAAAGTAACTGGGATAATTGAGGTATTTGCATCAGAGACAGTGAGATTGTCTCAGAATAGAGCAGTATTCAGAGTAGGGTTGCTATGAGTTGCAGTCAACTCAATGGCACATAACAACAACAACAACAATATGCATGTGAGAGGTAGAAAATAAATAAGACTGAACTATTTTTTTACGTTTGCATAGCCTTTAGCATTTATTGAAGACTTTACTGAGCATATTTTAATTTTTTTTTTTTTTTTGCTTGGCTCAACCGTCAACACTTTTGGTAACAGCATCCATGAAACCAGGAGATGAATTGCATTGGGAAAGTCAGCTGTGAGGGACCTCTCAAGAGTACTGAAGTGCAATGATGTCAGACTGGAG
>NW_006400114.1:722951-724117 GCF_000299155.1 Elephantulus edwardii
GGACATCATGTTTGGGAGAGTGGAGGGACGGCGCAGGAGAGGAAGACCCTCGATGAGATGGATTGATTCTGTGAGTGGAGTCGTGGGAATGAATGTGTTTGAGACAGCGAGGTTGGCGCAAGATAGAACGGCATTTAGGCCTCTTGTACATAGGGTCGCTATGAGTCACAAACGACTTGATGGCACATAACAACAACAACAACTGAGCGTAACACTTTGTAAAATTTTTTTAAAATTTTTATCAATTTTAATGAACATTTACATAGATTTTGGACTTCCATTCATTCACTGTTGCACTGAACTCTTTTACACAATATTGGCTATACCATTCACTCTCTGAAGAATGAATAAACATGTTTCCAATAAAGCACAATCATGCTCCTTAGGAGTGTAAATGGTAGCACTTTGTATCACTTACTTGAGATATGTTATCAGAAGAGTCAATTTCCTCAAAGAGGATACAATATTTGGTGAAGCATCAACAAAAAGAGGACTCGCCTGAAAGAAATTACCTGACAGAGAGGCAGAAAAAATGGACTCAATCATAACAATGATCGTTAAGATGATGCAGAATCTAGTGATGTTAAGTTTTTTGCAGAGAGTTTCTATGAGTCAGGAGCAAATAGAACTGATAACAACATTTGATATATGTTAAACATAATACTTTATACTTCCAGGGAGAAAATGTTCATATTTTTTCAGTGAAGGTTATAAAGGCTAAATTACTAGTGATGAAACAATAAATGTTTTGAGTATTAACCTACCTTGAGATTATTTAATACTGTTATATTCTGCAACTATTGCATCAGGTGTCTGATATATGGTTATTTCCTATGTTTCTATTCTGGAAGATGTTACTCTTGGGAAGAATAAACAGGACTAGAAAATGGGATTTTTTTAAAAAAGCAGTTTATTTAAAGTTATCCACAGCTTATACTCTGAAAGTTTATTTCAGAGAAATGAACAGTATTGTGATGTTAAAGAAAGTCTCAATGTCAAGAAGACAAAGATTCTCACCACTGGACCAATTGGCAGCATCAGGATGGAGGGTGAAGAGATTGAGATTGTACACGGCTTTAGTTTGCTTGGCTCCATAGTCAACAGTCTTGGCACCAGCAGCCAGGAAATTAAAAGGCGCATTGCCATGGGAAAGACTGCTGTTAGGG
>NW_006400114.1:724427-725028 GCF_000299155.1 Elephantulus edwardii
ATTGGCACAGGACAGAGCGGAGTTTAGGGCTGTTGTACATAGGGTCGCTATGAGTCGCAGGTGACTCGACAGCACATAACAACAACAACAACTATAAATTTACAATTAAAAATAGACTCTTAGATTATATAGGGAAAATAAGACTATGCTTGTTGATTCAAATGGTTAAGGTGAGTTTTGAAGCCAGACTGTATGATCTTGGCCAAATCACTTATCCTCTCTGTTCCTTACAGAGTGTTTACTTCATTAAGTTTCTGAGAATTTAATAATGCATTATGTTGTAATTTCAGTCCATATTTAAAATGTGTTAAAAGTTATTTATGATTAACAAAAAGCACTTGCTATTGTGACTACTACATAAACCATTTTGCTATTTTTAGGTTCCCAAAATTCACTCATAGCTCACCCTCCCCAGTGGGTTTTCAGAGACGGTAAATCACATAGGAGGGGCTTACCCATCCTTCTTCCATGGAACAGTTGATGATTTGAACCACTAGCCTCTGGACCGGCAGCTCAACTTTTTACCACTATGTCACTAGACTTCTCTGTATGGATCAATTTTTCTTGTTGTTAGGTGCTGTTGAGTCAAATAAGACTCATA